>NC_060284.1:31492077-31649679 GCF_021613505.1 Equus quagga
ATATGAATATTCATGTAGGAGTCTTTGTGTGGACATAGCTTTTGGTTTTTTGGGGGTTTTTTTGAGGAAGATTAGCCCTGAGCTAACATCTGCTGTTAATCCTCCTCTTTTTGCTGAGGAAGGCTGACCCTGAGCTAACATCCGTGCCCATCTTCCTCTACTTTATATGTGGGACGCCTATCACAGCATGGCTTGTCAAGCGGTGCCATTTCCACACCCGGGATCCGAACTGGCAAACACCGGGGGGCCAAAGCAGAACGTGCACACTTAACCGCTTTGCCACCGGGCCAGCCCCTGTGTGGACATGTTTTTATTTCTCTTGGTTAAATATCTATAAGTGGCATTGCTGCATCACAGGGTAGGTTTATAGTTAACTATATAAAAAATTACTAAACTGTTTTTCAAAGTACCTTCTACACTCTAAACGGTAATGTACGAAAGTTCCAATTGCTTCATACCCTTGCCAAACTTTGATAGTATTAGTCTTTTGAACTTTAGTCATTTTCGAGGATGTGAAGTGGTTCCCTTTGTGGTTTTAATTTGCATTTCTCTAATGATTAAAGATGCTGAACACCTTTTCATGTACTTACTGGCTATTTCTATATATTCATCGTCTGTTTAAACTTTTTGCCCCATTTTTTAAATTGGTTTGTTTATCTTATGTATTGTAAAGAATTCTTTGCATATCATGGAAATACATAAATACCTTTGTCAGATATATATATATATACTGTGAATGTTTTCTCCCAGTCTGTGACCGTGCCATTTCATCTGAAGAGAAGTTTTTAATTTTGATGAAGTACAATTTATTTCTCAAATTTTAATTTTGTTTCATTTTTATATTTTCCTATCTAATGTTCACAAAGTTTTTCTAAGGGAAGTTCATAACTTTAATGAAAATTATACTACCACTGAGCCCTTGGCACCAAGCACTGTGTTAAATTAACTTAATCTCCCATGAGGCAAATGATCACTTCCACTTAAAAGATGAGGAAACCTAAAATGTGAGAGGTTAAATAACTTACTCACGGCTAGTAAGAGACAGAGTTGGGATTAAACTTACGTCTGTCTAACCTGGAACTCCCTGTTCTAACCTTTACTGCTTTACTGCCTCTATAATTTTAAATCCAGGACATGGTTAGATTGTATTTTAAAGATCACTGGGAATTTTAAATATCTGGAAGGTTTTTAAGGATTGGCACCTGAGCTGACAACTGTTGCCAATCTTTTTTTGTTTTGTTTTGTTTCCTCTGCTTTATTTCCCAACCTCCCCCCCCCCCGCCCCCCCGGTATATAGTTGTATATCTTAGTTGTAGGTCCCTCTAGTTGTGGGATGTCGCCTCAACGTGGCCTGATGAGTGGTGCCATGTCCGTGCCCAGGATCCGAACCCTGGGCCGCTGCAGCGGAGTGCGTGAACTTAACCATTCGGCCACAGAGCCGGCCCCTGGAAGGTTTTTATTCTTAGTACAGATCATGGTGAATATTTGTAGAATGAATGCATAATTTTGATATAATTAGATATGTCCAAATAGGTTGCTTGTAAATTGTCACCCTGGAGATTTGGCAAAAAGATTCCAACAATCATTTTTGTATTACAGAATATAGTTTGTGCATGGGTATGTGGGTAGTATCTCCTCCACATATTCAGTGATGGAAGTTCTCTGGTTATCTGTATTGCTCTCAATAGTTGTAGTTTAAAAAGATCAATCCATAATGAGAAGTATTTTCCACACAATGTATATTGAACTATTGTTTAGCATATGGCTAATTAAGTCTTTGGCAGAAATCAGAACTCACTTTTTCCCTTTGACTAAAGTTTTGGCCTAAAGGCTTAATTCAAAATGAATTACACCTCATTCTTCCAATCAGCAAATAAGACTTTTCAACTTGCTATTTTTTCAATCATGTAATACTATGTAGTTGACCTAGACTATTTAAAAGTGAAATGTATGCACGTGGTGTAAGAACTCAAGTTTTTGAATGAAAGCTAAACTAGATTGCCCTTCATTGAAATTTACACACATTTATTTTGCTCTCATCTCTTTCTCCTTATTCCCCCTTCACTTCCTCCATTTCCACCTCACCATTCATGAATATTGTATATTCATATGGTCATCTAATTTTCACATAAGTCCAGCCTACAGACCTCTTGTAACATCGCATATATGCTTAAGGATGAATTTATCTTCAATTTTCAACTTAGAAAATGCCCTACATTTTTTCTAAAACAAATTTTCTCTAATGGCACAGTAGTTGATTCCATCACTTTACTTAAGCAAAACTCAAGTTATTGCTAAGGACTAATAATCTGCTAAAATGTTACTTTTACCGTATTTTTGCAAATAATACGTTTGTTGTAATAATTTACTAATGGGGTTATTTAATGACCTGATAGAATTAACTCCTTTTCAAAGCAATTAATAACAGCCCGAGTATAACTTATAGCTGGACGAACCGGTTCAAACAAGCTTTATGCATTGGTTTTATTTTATATGCTTCAAGGGATAATTTTTAGGTTTCCTAGATTATTCATTTAAAAAATAATCACTAATTTCATTGTAAGAAGTTCAAGAGATATTACCGTTAATTACAAATAAACAATAAAGCTAATGTTCAATGAAGGCATCATCCCTACTTGTGCCTTCTGTTACAATAATATACCTTATTTTTTTTTCTTTCTTTCTTTCTTTATTTTTTGGAAGATTACCCCTGAGCTAACATCTGCTGCCAATCCTCCTCTTTTTGCTGAGGAAGACTGGCCCTGAGCTAACATCCATGCCCATCTTCCTCTACTTTATCTGTGGGATGCCTACCACAGCATGGCTTGCCAAGCGGTGCCATGTCCACACCTGGGACCCAAACCAGCAAACCCTGGGCCACTGAAGCGAGGCATGCGAACTTAACCGCTGCGCCACCGGGCAGGCCCCAATAATATGTTTTATTTTATTCTTTTCTTCCTTCCACTCTATAAAAGTAAACTGCTATTAAGACCTACCAGAAATATAAAATTAGTTAAGTAACAATTTAATATTCTTTGTCTAAATCTCTCTACTTAGATATGCAGTTTCTGCTCCCCACTTAACATCTTCTGTTGTGTGTGTTCCTGGAGATAAGTTAAGGTTCGCTCTTTCTCCCTCTCCCTCCCCCAGACCCAAGGCAAAGTGAACGCCCTTGGCTGAGATGTTCCACCTTAGAATTTTTTCCATCTTCACCCAACTATTTCTTTATTCCTGAGGAAAAGTATCCTTATGATAAATAAATGACAAGAAATAGGATATACTGGAGTATATGAGGAAGCCATTTGGGTTAAAACTAATTTGGCCTGACCTTGCTTTTCCAAAAGGGCCTGAAGTGACCTGTTGAGCATGCATTGTACATCTGCTTTACATATTTACTATGTCCCAAAAACAAGAACAATGCCCTTAAAGATAAGGATGCAACTTCCCCCACATTGGCATTTCTTTAAGGATAAGCATGTCTCCCTAAACTAAGGATTAATTGCTGACCTTCTGTGCTCACCTTGTGACCAATGACCTGCTGTGTTCACGGAATTGCTGTGCTGGCAAAGCAATCTCATGACAATTGTAGAAGGGACATTCCTGTCATATGTGATGTATGCTCTTTGTTCCAAGATGGTATATAACCACTCTGTACACCCCACTTCTTTGATGCCCTTCCTTCCTTGGGGAAGGAAGGCCCCAGGCTAGTCCTCAGATCTGGCTTATAATAAACTCACCCCAATTTTGATTTATAGATTGATTATGGATTATCTGTGTTGACACAACTTTCAAAAACTAATATATCATCCTATGCTCTTCTTTTCTAGTCTCTTCTTGATCTTCTCCTCCTTAATATCATTTCAAACGCTTGTTTCCATCTACTTCTTACTTTGCCATAAACTCTATTCAGATTTCTCTATTAAAACAAGAATTTTCTCACCTCTCCTTTTCCTTGAAGCCATTATACCACCCTTTACTTCTCCATGATTATATATGAGGTGCTATGGAATGCTGAGAAAACCACAGGGCTGGATTTTGATTCTGTTCTTGAGAAATTTTGTGGCTATAGGCAAGCCACTTACCAACCCAAGGCATAATTTTTTCAGCATTAAAATGGGTGTAACTAATACCTGCTCCCTGGGATTATGGTGTGGTTTGAATGAGGTCCAATGAGATCATGTGTGCAAAGCACCTAACACACAGTAGGCATTCAAAAACATATTGGCAATGCTCTTAGGCATTGATGGCTAATGTCAAATTTGACCTTTACAACGTGACAGATGCTCAAGCAACTGTGATTTATTTGCGTTAGAAAAGAAAAACTCTCAAAAACATCAAGTGTACTTGCTAGAATAATTGGTGTTTCTTACTTTTCTCAAGTTTATAAAGTACTGATAGAGCTTTTAATGCTCTTTCAAAAGACTCCACAAAGGCACCTCCCACAACTTAGATTCAAGACCCTAAAAAAACCAGCATTTCAAAATAGTCCTTACAGAGTCATCACAAAACATTCTCTAGCCTGATAAATAGACATGTTCCACATTTACAATCTCCTAAATGACTTGGCTCAGGATTTTAGTTCATTTCCATTGTAACCAGTTAAGGACAGCTCACATCTGTGACCAACAAGCCTGTGTTTAACCGTTCAGTGTCCTGCCACTCATCTACACTGTGGGTAGAATGATTAGGAACATGATAAGAATTCCCAGAGGAATACTAAAGAATCCTTTTAGTATCCTATTATAAATAAAAAGGAACTCTCCAGAAAAGCCAATTTGATAAGAAAAGTATATATCACTTTTCAGATGAAAGACAGGTGGTATTAATAGCAGGTTTGAGCATTTTTAGATAATTGTCTTTTAAATAGAAATAAAATCAGCATAATTTAAAAAATTGAACACATTTAATGAATGCCATTGGTTAATAATAATTTATATTTTTACCAGGGTTCTAAAAAGTTACAGTGTTGAGGAGAAAATAATTTAGCATAACAACAATTACCAATGTTTAAAAAGAACTATTTATTTGATTTAACATATCCTGTATACATGGTAATAAGTATTAAGTAGAGATGTAATGCAATTCATTATTACAAATTCATTTTGTTTAGAGAATAAATAGAAACCCTGACATCAAAGACTTGCCTACAATTTTCCTACCCCTCCTTTTATTTTCTGTACCAATCAAGCTACAGTGGTTAGTGGAGACCATACTTTCAGTTTCAGCATTATGGAAACTCATAGAATCTGTGAGGATTGATTTCAGGTTTCCATAATACATAACGCATGTTTTCTTACTAGATGTTAGGGAAATAACAAAATTTAACTCAGATGATGGCAAAATTAATAGCTGCAAAATTAAGAGAATTTCTAAATGTGTTAAGTTGTATACTCATAGTATATCTTGATAAGTAGAAAATATAGAAAGCCAGGAACAAAGCTCTAGGGAAGAAGCAAACTTAAAAAGAAAAAAATTACGGCAAAATTAAATATATATATTTTTTTTTTTTTTGCAGAAGAACTTCATTGGTTACTGGGAAAAAGGGCACAAATTCACATCCCACTTCTTATGATGAATATGTCTCTACGAAAAAATATCAGTCAATTTTAGAAACTATATCTTATATTAATTCTTGCTAAGGCAACTTGCTTTTTTTAAGGACCCCAGGATAATATTTTTTAAAGTAAAAGATTTTCTTTCATAATTCGTCTTCTTTTCTAAATATACATGTATTATACCAAATTTTCTTTCAAAAAGTATATTCTTACATACTTTTTAGTATTCCAAAAATATAACAAATATCTAGCATTTCCAAGTCAACTCCTGAGCAAATAACAACCAGGTTCAATGGTGTTCAAGAATATTGGCTCAGTCCATCAACAGCTGACATGACAGCATGCTAAAGAAGTTCAGCCGTCATGTGGGCCAACTTTACCTTTTTTCCATTACCATAAAAGATCCCTCTAACCACAGAGAGTTATCCACCTAATGTATGGTATAGTCAAAAGAAGGATGGGACAATAACAAAACTAAGGATACACTGTGAATAAGTCATGTTGAAATAATATCCACAGACATGTTATGAGAACATATTCACTGCAGTGTGTTCGACTATCACACTCGGTGAGCGTGGGCAGTCAGACAATCTCACTGGCTCTCAGTTTTCTCAGGCCATTTACAGTGGTTACGAAGAATGAATATGTCACCTCATCAATGTCGTGGCTTCATATAACACCCATAAGCTGATCATATTAATGACTGTCATTTTTTTAAATCTTACCATATGTCAATTTCAGTGAAAAAGGCACTTTAAATTGTTTCTATTACTCCCAACAACCATGAATGATGGGATACTGACTGCATTTGACTGTCTCCGAGGCTCAGTTTTTCTGCTAGAGCATACAGAAACTAATACCAAATCTATCTCTCGTGCCCACACCTCTTACCTGATTTCCAGAGCTAATCAGGCAGACCTGATGGCTTACTGGATCTTTCCACTGGGATAGCATAGGAATCCCAAACACAAGAGGTCAAATCAGAATTTATAATCTTCCCCTCTTTCATTCTACTGGTAAATTGTCACAGCCATTCAGCAAATTCGTCAAAAGAAATGGTGAAGACATCCTTGACTTGTAGCTATTCCTAAAATTCTGTCTGCCTTGCTGCTTCTTACTCCTATTCTTCACTGACCATATCTAATCAGGCGCTAAGACCAGTCATTGTACTTCCTTATATTTGTTCCCTGCTCTCAGCTCTCACAGCCCTACTTCAGATCCTCAATTTTCTCTTACTTGAATTCTTGCAACAGCCACAATGTAAAATCTCCCGGTATTTGGTCTTGCCCTTGCCCAATCCATTTCCATAGGGCCATCAAATCAATCTTTCTGATCTCTTACCTCTCATGTCAAAATCCTTCATCTTCCACAGTAAAAAGAAAACACACTCACTAACTAAACTAAACTCATGTATATACCACATAACATCTGCAGACCCTGTTACATCTTTTTGGACCTATTTTTCAGCATACATTCCTGGTAGTGAAAGCTCCAGCAACAATATGGAGCTGTCACATATGATATTCCCTATATCTGGGTGTCCTCCTCATCTTCCACTCCCAACATGTCCCCTGATTTGTCTTTTTCCTACAGAAGCTGATAGTCTAGGATGAATAAATAGAAGTGCATATAAGTAAGTGAATAAAATGCTTGGGCACTGTGCCACTGTGCTACATATTGTAGGAAAGAAAAACAATTACCTGGGCAACGATCAGGAAATGGTTGTATGTCTATCTCCCATCAAAACTGTAAATTTTTGATAGCAAGGACATAGTAATCACCCATCAGGAACTTGATATTTACTGAATGAATGAGTGAATGAAGTAATATAAGCAATAATGGGAGTGAAAACCTTAGCATTAAAAAATTATGAGAATGAAGGTCATTTATTGTACTTAATACTCTAAGCACATGTCTGTTGATATTTTGTCAGTGATGCCAGAGTTGGATTCTAAGAATAACTTACAAATATTAAATTTTTCAAATGCTTTTTAAGGTTGTATGGGCGCAATTAAGTAAAAAATAGAGCTGTGTGCGTTAAACTATTCAAAACCAATTTTTTAATATGATGTTGAGTCAAAACTTTTTTAATCTCTGCCTTAGTTTGTTTCTTGTTCTTAGAGGTCTTGGTACTTAGAAAACTTTTAAAACCTCTAAGTGAGATTTGCTTCTCCTACGCTGCTTTCTGATTCTCCTGCTATAGAAAAAAGAGCCACAAAATAAAAATAACTTTAAGATTATGTTGCCTTCACAAATTTTACTCTCTCCTTACTCTCTTCTCCTCATCTTCTATTTCTCGGAAAGATGAGGGTAAGTTGCAAAAGGCTGGAAAGTGAGAATTAAAATGAAAGAAACAAACAACCCCCCCAACTCCAAGAACCAAGAAGGATGATTTCCTAACATATATATGTATGCATATGTACAATATGTGTACATCCACACACACAGACACACACAGAGGTAGAAGAAAAAAGAACACATTTAAATACAATGGGAAAACAGTTGTAGAGAAACATAAGATTGCTTTAGGGCCAAAATGTTACAATTTGTACCACTCTCATAGGAAATCTCACTGTTGGACCAATCATTAGAGGCATATTCAGTATTCTCTAGTCCCCATGTGATTCCATATCATAGCCCAGAATTTTCCCATCAGAAATTCTGGTCAATAGCTACCAAAAATGCATTAAAAGTGGAAAAAAAGACAGACACATAACAATGATTCAATTTTCCCTAGAGGCCCCATTAATCAAACATTTCTATAGTCAGTAGCAGAGGAAAAACATACATATACATAGAACTCCAATAGTTTATTTATTTGACTGTGGTAGAGTGGTATTCTTTAGAAAATAACTTTAGTCTATATACTTAAAATGTTCTTATATTAGTAATTAATATAAAAACTAATTACACCTTCCAAAAATGACAATAGTATTTTTCATTATTAACCTTGGTTAGCATTCTAGTTTTAATTTTCACTTTTTTAGTTTTTGGATTTTTCTAAGTAGCATAAAGGCTAACTTGAATCCAGTTTAAGTCAAGTTTTAAAAGGAACAAAAATTAATCAGTCCTGAATTCAACATATTTTATAGTAGGTCAAACAGATACTGATCTAAACCTGTTTTGCTCCACCCCATGGTACAGAAGAACGCATTTCTACCTGATCTCATTATCATTAAAATTAAGAAAAAATCATGAATTCTACTTACTATCTACAATTCTTTTTCTTATTCATTATCTAGTTGAATGAATCTCTAATTCATTTATCAGTAATACTTTTTCTATAAAGTCTTTAATAAACTTTGCTACATAATAAACATCTTGTCTTTTGTACTGAGATGATGGATACACTTGCATAAAAATTTAAGGATATGCACCAAAATAATGTCCAATTTACTTCCCTGAGCACTAGAAATAAGAGGAACTATAGTCTGAACAGCTCTTTGCTACTTCTTGGATGAATCAATAGGTGCTAATTGTTAGAATTTATAATAAAGAGAGAGAGAACAATAAAGTAGAAAGGAAAGTTACAAAGATTTTAGAGATCAAGTCCTGGCCTAGAAGCAAAGAAAATTTTTATTGTATGTCTATGCTTCCTTTTTCCTTAACTTATCAAAAATTGATGAGAAAACATAAAACTAAACATTAATCACAATTTCTAAGATTACACCTTTAGAGCCATCAATCACTTCATAGAAAACTGATTAATTTCTGTTTTCACTTAATTCCTTCTGTGATTTTAATTTGTGGATGTGTTTTTGTTTTTTCTTTGATTGTGAAATCAAGTACGTACTTATTTACTGAAGATTATTTTAAAAGGGTAAAACATTACACCTGGGAAATAAACAAAAATAGCAGGTTTACCTATGTTAGTAATGTTTTTAAAAATCAATATAGGAATGGCATTAGGAAGAAAAATATTTTTGGATACACCTTCCAGTAAGCTGTTTGCTAAAACAGTAATTAAGAAGTGAGGAAGCCAGGTGCTTTAGTGAAACTAAAATATTGAGGACCCACCTAAAACTATTTATTTCAAAGTGCCAGTACAAAATAACCAATGACAGATATACCCTCTGCTTCAAAGACAGGTCCTTTATTGGTGTTCTTAAAAGTATTCAGCAAATAGCTCTATACTCTCAAAACAAGTTAGGTCATATTAGACAAAAAAGTTAACTTGATTTATATTGCACGTGGACTTCCACTAAGAGGTTTCTCGTCTCAAAATTATAAGAAAATATAGGCATAGAAATTAATGTTCTTTAGTAATTCCTTGGTCCAAGTCAGCTGGTCAAATGCGGCCCCCCACCTGCAGTACAGTTTTACTGACACACAGCCATGCTCCCTTGTTTACATATAGTCTATTCTACAGCTGCTTTTGCGCTACCAAGACAGAAAATTGAGTAGTGCAACATATGACCCACAAAACCTGAAATATTTACTGTTTACAGAAAAATTTTGGCAACTCCTCATTTAACTCGTTTTTTATTAGTTAGAAGCTCAAATAGAAGATATTTAAGTTCTGTCTTTTAATATTCCTCTCTACAATTTGCACCTTCTAAACTGACCTTGCAAAACTTGGCCTTCTCTCCTCAACTTTTTGGCATATACTCTAATTAAAGCCCTCATCACAAAAAATAAATGTAATTTCATTTTTACTGAGAGAGGTTCTTATTTACTAACCCATCCTGTTGATTAATTCTGCACTTACATTTTTAACATTTATTATCTCTATATTACTCACCGCAAGTTTCTGTTGGTAATAGGCATTACGCAAATGAAAGTATTAAAAATCACTATATATGACCTCATATCCATTAGGATAGCTGTTATCAAAAAAAAAAAAAAAAACCAAACAGAAAAATAACAAGTGTTGGCAAGGATGTGGAGAAATTGGAGCCCTTGCACACTGTTGGTGAGCAAGTAAAATGTTGTAGCCGCTAAGGAAAACAGTATGGCAGTTTCTCAAAAACTTAAAAATAGAATTACTATGTGATGTAGAAATTCCACTTTTGGGCATATACCAAAAAGAACTAAAAGAGGGGATTTGAAGAGATATTTATACACTCATGTTCATAGCAGCATTATTCACAATAGCCAAGAAGTGCGAAGTAACTCAAGTGTCCACTGATGGATGAAAGGATAAACAAAATATGGTATATAGATAAAATGGAATATTATTTGGCTTTAAAAATAAAGGAAATTCTGACCCATGCTACAACATAGATAAACCTTGAGGACACTATGCTAAATGAAATAAGCCAGGACAACTGAACAAATACCGTATGATTCCACTTATCTGAGTACCTAAAGTGGTAGAATTCAGAGACAGATAGTAGAAAGGTGGTTGCCAGCAGCTGCGGGGGAGAGGAGAATAGGGAGTTGATGTTAAGCGGGTACAGAATTTCAGTTCTGCAAGATGAAAAGACTTCTGCGGATGAATGGGGGTGATGGTAGCACAACAATGTGAATGTACTGAATTCCACTGAACTGTATACTTGGAAAATGGTTAAGGGAGCAAATTTTATGTTACGAGCATTTTACCACAATTTTAGAAAATGAATTTTAAAAAGGACAGTTATAAATTTTTAAAATATCATTATTTATGAACAACGCCAACTTAGAATATTGGTTAAAAGTAGGGCTTTGGTTTCAGATGGACATCTGTTCAACTCCAAGTTCTAGTACTGAGAAAATTACTTAACATTCCCTAGACAGAAGTTATTTATGTGTGAAATGGAGGTATCAATAATATGAATCCAAAATTACTTCATGAGAATTAAAATATGTTATGCAAAGAACTCAGTCACCACTCCAAGAAATTTAGCTACTATATTTATTATATTCATATACAAGATTCTTATTTACTAATTATATTAAAGTAGCTTTACTGGTTTTCTAAATAAACCGTAACCTTTTAAACTTATTTTGAAATCTATAATTCTTATTAGCGCACTGCTAAGCATATAGTAGAAGTTTAATAATATACTTTAAAATGTAATCAGGTAATGGTAAGATTAAAGGAATAAGAATGGTGGAAAAGCATCTGACTATGATATGGTCTTTGTAAAATACAAAAGAAAGGCTATTTTCTCCCAGTAAAAAGGAAACCACCATAGAGATATTAAACAGCAGTCAATTTTAAAACACATTATTCTAGCACTGATAAATTTAGCAGTAAAATAGAGATATTAAGGCTCAAAAACAAAACTATCATGTACATAAACAAGAAAGAGTAGACATACAAAATAAAAATTTAAAGATCTAAGGAAGCAATTTTCCAACTTAATATGACTTTCTTCTGCTAAACTGGATGTGTTCACATAATGTTTGACTGATTAACCCAAACATCAATATCTTCTTCTCCAAATTTAACTTATGAATTAAGAGTTGGATGCACAATTTATCTCAGTAACACAAGCAAAGTGAACATCTGCTAACTTTCCACGATGTAAGTTTGTATTTGGGGGGGTGGGTGTGAACAGTTCCTCTGACATGTGATGTGCTTTCCATCTGCACACCAGGTGGCACTGCATGGGTGATCAGAAGACGATAACACACGTCAAGATTTCTTACATATTTGGAGATAAGAAAGTAAATAAATCAAAATTTTGTTTAAAATTTTTTTTCTTAAATGTCCACAGTAAATAGACTTAACGATGTACTTTAAAGGGTTATGCTATTTGAGTCAATAGTACCAATTAATCATTACTGCAGTATTATTTTCCTCATATATTAATTCCTTATATAACTTAAATAATATCACCAAATAATATAGGTTTAAGAAATTGAGAAAGAATAACATAAGCAAACTAGGTTCTTCCCAACTGACTTCTATTTATTCATTGAAATTGGTGTCATACAATAGAGCCTTGGGGGATTTAAAACAACGCGATTTTGCTGGACACCCTTTTAAACAATTCAAAGGCAGGGTCTGGAGAAACACTGATTTTATATAAATTTCAATTGAACTGCTTCTAAAATAGATTTATTACTTAAAATATAATGTCTTCACGGAGTCTTCTCTTAAAAGCGATGGTCTTGCTTTAGACCACAGTGCTTTTAAGCATTTAATGTCAAAGAAAGTGTTTAAATATCAATGAAAAAGAACAGCAGTCCATTTGATCCAATGCTGCTAGCCAAAGAGGGTACAGCCTACCCTGTATAAATAGGAAATAATTAGCCTGCAAAGTTTCTCATTCCTATTCTTTGGAAAGATTATTTCTAGAAAGAAATCTAAAGCATATGTAGAAATACTCCTAGATTCCTCTAACTTGCATCAACCTCTGCCATTTCCACACCATTTCTCATGCCTCTCATTAATTCCTTTTTCCTTGTGTGAAATGGGCTCTCTTATTTTACCAACTTTTACAGAGTGATTTGCAAAAGGGCAAGATAAGCAGAACTGGGTGGTTTGTAGTGTGAATAAAGCTACCTAGTAGGATGCCTCTTAGCTCTAACTGGAAATCATTGAAGTATTGTACATATGTATTCAATGTAGTCTTGAATTCCAGATTCAATATCACTGAATTGGGGGGTTGGATGGAGAGATTATGCACTGTGGTGTTCTTTAATTCTTTTATGACAACATCTGCTACTTCTGTGACTTCTAGCGTTGTTAATTATTCTAAAGTTTATCCTTCAACATCAACATTCTACCTCCAGAGAACAACTCAGAACTACAGGATGCTTACTACATTTAAAAACACCTATCATGATGCTCCTAGTCTATGTTCAGTAATATTCCCTTCCAAGTTCAAAGATAATTTTCACCCATTAAAAAAATGTAACCAGCAGCCTTAAGCAACAGTTGAAAGAAAACATTTTGGTTAGTCTCATAATTTTCCAATTCTCTTTTCAACTACGTTTTAAGAGTTGATTAAGCCATTGGAAACTACTGAAAAAAAATAATCCTTGAACAATGAAAAGGATGAAAAACAGGGTTTTTTTTCATTCTTTAATTTAATAAACTACTGTAAGTAAAATATGTTTTAATTCCAGGAAATATATACACAAATATAACAAAAATTCCTCCATGTCTCTATCCAAAGAAATCTCAAGAAGATACATGTTCAACATTTAAAAATATAATTTATACTTCTATGAAAAGAAATTTATTACAAAGATAATTGGCTATAGGATATTTCTAAATAACTCTCTTGCTGAACAAATTACTTCTTTTTTGACTGTAATATGAAAGAAATAGATGTATTTTAATTAATCAATTCAATAGATAATTATTGAGCATCTAGAATATCCTAGGAATTCTGCCAGCAAAAAAAGCCACTTTAGAAAAAAAATCCCTTAAGTTCAGTGCATTCCACTTTGGCGGCGCAGGTTCAGTTCCTAGGCATGGACCTACACCATTTGTCAGTGGCCATACTGTGGTGGTGACCCACATACAAAATAGAGAAAGACTGGCACAGATGTTAGCTCGGGCCAAATCTTCCTCATGGGGAAAAAAAAAATTCTTATATTATATTACCATCCTCATCATAAAATGCTTATTAAATACTCTCAAATAAATAACATTACCCTTATCAAAAATGCTCAAAGAAAATACCTAATATTTGACACAGCAGTGTAATACTTGATGTAATGATAAGGCATAAATGTAAGAATGAGATTATAGCATTTAGAATTTGAAATTCATTATCTTTAAGTGGGTAACCAAAACTATAAATAGGTCTTTGCATTTTGCCAAAAAAAAGATATAAGAGGATGCTTGGAAAGATAATTTAGAAAAGGCTAAACCATCAAGGACAGTTTCAAACTTCTCAAGAAATTATACTGTTTCTCATTTTTTCCTTTGTTTCTCTTTTCTTTTTATTCTTCCAATTATTTTACTTCAAAAATTTCTATCAATCTTATACTGTGTGTCAAGAAATGTGCTAAAATTGTAGAATATAAAGATTTTTAAAAATGATCTCATAGATTTTTAACATAGTGTGTTTGTGAGTGGGGCAGGAGAGTGGATATATGCACTCAACAAAAATCATAAAAGGAAAACTATATTCAGTACTATGAATGATATATAAAACATTTTGCTATGTATGAACACAGAATAAACATTTATCTCAGGAGGATGAGTATGAGAGTCTTATATAAGAAGTGGCATTTGAGATGAATATTCTAAGTATTGACTTTACTATATAAAGCCAGACTGAAAAATTTTCTCAATAAAGGAAAGAGTATAGGCCAAATATAACGGTAGGAGTTCAGGTTATTTTAAGGAATGGCTGGAGATCTGGTGGTGGGAGCAATCTGTAAAGTGGTAGATAGATTTAAGGCTAAAGGGTTAGATTTGAATAGCTACTGTAGCCTGTTGAAAGTCATACTAAGAAATTTTGACTTATTCTGAATGCAGTGGCAGCCACTAAAAATATCTGAGACATTTACAGCTTGTTTTTAAGAAGTATTTCCTCACGTGGCGAGTTCTTCATATCAGAGTATCATATTACTAAGAGTGAGCGATTTGGGGCAACAAAGATAATCAGCATAGGGACCAGGATTACTCTTATTAACATGATTAGCATTGTCTCCTAATATAATCAAACTATTAAGGAATCAGGGCTAGCTTGGCGAACCCGGAATCAGAATAAAGAGATTTAGAAGTCTTTAAAATGAACTTACCTGTGTGTCTTTATGATATGGCCTCAAAGAACTCCAGGTCCATTGATTCAGGTGCCTTTAAAGACACACCACCAACATTTCCTCAGATTCTTTTTTTTCCTTTCTATGCTTGTAAAGGTGACCAGTCCCTATTACCTGCTTCTGCAGATTAAGATGTACTTTCTACAGATATGTTAATATGATCAAAGAATAATTGCTCTACATCTATTTTATCTCCTTCTGGGGGCTTTGCTTGAACTCATTAAGCGATGATTTAATGAACTCTCAGCTGGAATTCTAATTCCCTCATTTCTGAATTCTTAGGAGCCACCTCACAATTATATCCGAGTATGTACAAGTGACACTAGACTAGACAACATTACGAACAAAAAAAAAGAGAATTTGCAAAGTATTCACGCCCCCTTTTTTGTTTTTTTTTTTAACTGTCAGGTTTATTATCTTAAAATAATCTATTCAGATTTGTGCATATTCCCTACCCAGATTCATTTTTTATCTGTGGACAGAAGTAAAGAGGACAGTCTAAAAAACATATTGCACTTTCTTCTAAATAAACAAAGTATACATGATTGGGTACAATTTAGAAACTCCTGATTAAGAAGCTAATTAAGAATAACTTCTACAGAGAAAAACTTTGACTCTAAGAAGGCACAAGAGATTTAACTAAAGGCCACAATGTAGCAAATTTAATACCACAACCTCTCAATGGATTTCCTTAATTGTAATTATCTCTTCTTCACCTGTTATAATATTTGGGAATCATCACATTTGAAAAATATTCTTTTCTAATGGTAACTGAAAAAAACAATTAGTGGCAATAATGAGAAAAATGAGGCTAAATATACAGACTAATTCTAGTAGTGTATGAGATCCCATGTACAATACCCTTAAGTTGGACAACTCAATATAGGCAGGTGTCATCAGCTAACTTGGCTTTCAGTTATTATGTCTGTAACAGCTTTCTAGGTTGAAATATGGATGTTTGCATTTGTTACATTCTTCCTACTTTCTGTATAAAATTCACTTTCCATGTTATGGTTGCAATTTACTAGTTTTCTTTAACTTAATCTTAATTTTCTTAACTGTATAATAGAGCTAATAATATCTACCTCAAGGGCCATTTTAGGAGTTAATGACATAAATTCCATTAAAAATAGAGAAAAATAAAGAAATGAGGATGAAATATTTTAGCTATCACTGCTACTACTACCAACATCACCACCATTAATATCGTGACTCCTACTTCTCTATTTCATTTATAGTGTAATACCAACTTTATAATAATGTAATATCTATTTCCCCTTGGGTTTGGTCAGAGTTATAATACCCCCCACATTGCCAATACATTTTAATATCCTATCAATTTACTTTGGCAAACAGTCAAAACAGCTGCATTAAAAATCAATAATTAAAAAATACTTATAGTTCTTACTATGTGCCAGGCACTTTGCTAGACACTGAAGATCTATGAGAAAGGCAGACAGAATCTTCAGTCTGCAAGAGTTTATGTTCTAGTGGTGGAAACAAACGTGTAACCAGACCATAATAATACAGGGAAATAAGCACTACAATAAAGGACAAAGTGCCGTCTGGACTTCCAGAAAGGGAACAGGAACTTAACTGTGGAGGATTGGGGGTGAGGAAGCAGCTTCATTTAACAAGGTTAAAGAGTGAAGGTAAAGAGCGGATCATTACGAGTAAAGAGAACATTCTTGAAGTAGAAAAAAGTACAGGTAAGCTAAGAACTCAGCTATGAAAATAGTGACAGTTCCAGGTCCAGGCAACACTATGTCAAAAAACTGAGATTAAAAATTCAGATGAGGTAAAACTAAAAACAGTTCAAATGGCTGAAACACACAATTTACTGGGTAAAGTGACTGGAGACATAAGCTGTTGACCAAATCATGAAGAGTCTTGAAAGTCTTATTTTAAAGTGTTCTTCCCCTGTCCCAGAGGAAATAGGGAGTTATGGGGGCAGGGGGGGAGGTTAATGAGGTAATGACATGATGGATCTAATTTTAGAAAGATCACTACTGCATTTCTGTTGTGTGGATAACGGTGGCCATGGTGACCAGTTAGGAGGCTACAGCAGTGGTCCAGTAGCATTAAGGGAGGAGAATGGTTATAGTGAGAGGTGAATTCAAGAGAAATCTTTGGGGTAGACACAAGAAGAACATCTAATGGTAAGACAGTGACTGTTTATAATATCTTCCTGCAGTAATAATGAATTTTACAGTTGTTGCCCTTGTAATACTTTCTCCCTTCCAAGTAGTAAAAACAAAAATTCAGAAATTAAAAAAAAAACCTGTTAGAAGAATACATAGAGTATTCCCATTTATCTGAGGGTGCCTTAGTGGATACTCTTTTCCTTACACGCTTGTTTAACCTTTTCACCAGTGCCATGTTTTGTGAGACTGTAAGAGATAAACTACTGGAAAATGGGCAATTGGAAAAGGGAAAGGAAATGGGCTCCTTTGAAGCAAAGCCTAACAATCCAACCCTTCACCCATCTAGAACAGTGATTCTTAAACTTCGCTGTAGAATAATCACCCAAAGAATTAAAAAAAAAAAATACGTAAGAATTATCCAATACTTTGAAAAAGCCTTGTACAGTGGATGTTCCAACTCTATTTCTGAACACTGACACTAACACCATGCAGTGCTTTTATTTCAAATACCAAAATTTTAGTCTTTTGAAAAATCCCAATTATCTCAAAGACAATGCAATCTAGTTTGAATAAGATACAGAGCTTTATCTCACATATCTTTATTTCACTTAGAAGAAACTAAACTTCTCCTGGGGAGAGAGACATAACTCTTTAAGTCTCACAGTGATGTGTATACAATGAGATAATTTCCTTAATGGACACTGTTAGCATTAGTTATGGAAAAACCCAAAAGTGAGCAACTTTTCACTAGCAATATTACCCACAATATTAAAAATCAGGAAATATTAGTCCTTAATATATATTTAATTTTTAAAATGTCATTTTTTTCTTTTAAACAAATTACTCATAGAATGAGACAGTGGTTATAAATACAGAAGATCTATAATATGGTATTCCCAACCACAGACAGAGAAAATACTCCATCTTCATTGTGACCTATGCAACCAACATGCAAGTGCTACGTTCTAAGAATGTCTTCTTTACTATTAAGGGTTTTACTGGCCTCTCTAAATAATGAATTCAGGTGTCAAATACCAGTGATAGTGTACATCTATGCCAGTGACCTTTATTTGTGTCTTCTCTCTATATCTACCATCCATCCTCTTTCTCTATAGTAATGGAAGTTTAATGGTGCATATGTCCACCCAGCTAAAGGCTATATTTCCCAGCATCCTTGGCTGCTTAGAATGCTTATGTCACCAGGTTGTAGACATTGAGATAAAAGCAGAAGACATATGTGCAACTTCTCGGTCATAAACTTAAAAGGAAAAGAACTCCCATTCCTCTTTCCCATTTGTGTTAGCAGAAATGCGGACAAAGTAGTCACCTGTGAACCAAGGATGAAAGTCAGGTGTTGAGGATGGTTCATACTGTTAGACAAGAGAGAGCTAACCATATATCTTGTTTAAGCCTCTAATTTTTCTTAAAGTAACCAAACCTATATCCTAAATAATATAGAATTCTTATTCCAAAATTTACTCCTCTAAACTAAGTTGGAAAAGGTAGACAAATTTGGAAAAGGTAGACAAATTAAGTGAGTGAAGTTTAATTACAATATAGAAGCACAGTTAATAAATAAAAACATGTAAGGATGTGAGGCTGTCCAAGTAACAGGCAGTTATATGGTAATAGAAAGGTCATAAATTCCCAACTCGGAAATCAGGAGTGTCAAATAAACATTTCCTGAAGGATAAGGCTACCTGTCTTCTACAGACAGAGGTGCCTTCTTTTTTGACAAGATGAAATTCTCTTGTATATATTTCATACAAAATACTGAAATAGAACATAACTGCATTCTACACATCACTACACCAAAATGTCAAAAGATTCACTTCTCAGCGTGAAAATGCACAGCAAAATAAATACAAAAGGACTCCACATTTTAAACACTGTATTCACACCCTGGTGCAGAGTCAAATGGAGTATTGTGAATGGATGTAATATCATCAAATAACATATGTAAGGGAACTTAATGGAATAAAAGAACAGAACAAAACCGAAACATTACTGATTCTTGCAGATGGAAAATATCTCTGTGGCTGAAACCACTCAGATTGATAAACCATTTAATTGTTCCAAATTTTTGTTATAATTTGAGTCTTATGCAGTCAATTTGGAGATATTTCAATATACTGGTTACTTATTTGGCCCATATCTCTTCATTGCAGAGATTCTTTGCAGACAAAGTTCATAGAGATACATGAAACTGCATTAGAATGTATTACTCCATCAATGGAAAATATCTTTTTTTTTTTTTTTTGAGGAAGATTAGCCCTGAGCTAACATCTGCTGCCAATCCTCCTCTTTTCTTCTCAGGAAGCCTGGCCCTGAGCTAACATCCCTGCCCATCTTCCTCTACTTTATATGTGGAACGCCTGCAACAGCATGGCTTGCCAAGCGGTGTGTAGGTCCAACCCGGGATCCGAACCGGTGAACCCCAGGGGGCCGAAGCAGAACTTGAGAACTTAACTGCTGCACTACCATGCTAGCCCCAAAAATATGTCTTTTATGTATGACTGCTGTAGGAAACCATAACAGTGAATTTCAAATAGCTATTTGAAAACATCACTAATATTTCAGATCTATTACCTGACTAAAGTTCCCACTTATTTTTGACCAACCATTTTTGAACAAATATTTGTTGAGAGTAACAGCAACGTACTGATCCAACATTGATGGTATTCATAGAATATACTTGATAGATACTTGCCTTATTTCTTCATGTTAAATTCTCAATACAAATGTAACATGGAAAAGTAGAACCAAAGTCAGCTATGTTGTCTCTAAAAATGGAACCTAGGGAAAATATACCTTTTCTCCTTCCTATTATTGATCTACACATGATTACTGTACTTAAATAAAGGTAATATAGAAAGCAATACTGATGACAATGGCACTCAAGTTTCTGAAAGGAGCTTCAATACAGATATTTAGGAGCTAGAAGACAGTGCAGATTTATTTTCCTCTTCATAATTTTTTATTGAAACAAAAAGAGTGACAGACCAGGACCAGATGGCTTCCCTGGTGAATTCTACCAAACATTCAAAGAAGATTTAATACCTATCCTTCTCAGAATCTTCCAAAAAATTGAAGAGGAGGGGAGGCTTCCTAACTCATTCTATGAAGCCAACATTATCCTGATACCAAAACCAGACAAGGACAACGCTAAAAAAGAAAATTACAGGCCAATATCACTGATGAACATCGATGCAAAAATCCTCAACAAAATACCAGCAAATTGAATACAACAATACATTAAAAAGATCATACATCATGATCAAGTGGGTTTCATTCCAGGGATGCAGGGATGGCTCAACATCCACAAATCTATCAACGTGATACACCACATTAACAAGATGAAGAATAAAAATCACATGATCATCTCAATAGATGCAGAGAAAGCATTTGACAACCATACAGCATCCATTTATAATAAAAACTCTAGATAAAATGGGTATAGAAGGAAAATACCTCAACATAATAAAGGCCATATATGACAAACCCACAGCAAATATCATTCTCAATGAAGAAAAACTGAAAGCTATCCCTCTAAGAACTGGAACCAGACAAGGAGGCCCACTGTCACCAATCTTATTTAACATAGTATTGGAAGTCCTAGCCAGAGCAATCAGGCATGAAAAAGAAAGAAAATGGATCCATATTGGAAAGGAAGAAGTGAAACTGTCACTCTTTACAGACGACATGATTTTACATGTAGAAAACCCTAAAGAATCCACTAAAAAACTTTTAGAAATAATAAAGGAATACAGTCAAATCACAGGATACAAAATCAACATGCAAAAATCGGTTGCATTTCTATACACTAACAACAAAGTCATAGAAAGAGAAATTAAGAATACAATCCCATTTACAATTGCAACAAAAAGAATAAAATACCTAGGAATAAACTTAACCAAAGAGATGAAAGATCTGTACACCAAAAACTATAAAACAATGTTGAAAGAAATTGAAGAAGACACAAATAAATGGCAAAATATTCCATGCTCTTGGATTGGAAGAATTAACATAGTTAAAATGTCCGTAGTTCCTAAAGCAATCTATAGATTCAACACAATCCCTATCAAAGTTCCAACAACATTTTTCACAGAAATAGAGTAAAGAATTCTAAAATTTGTATGGAACAACAAAAGACCCCAAATAGCCAAAGGATTCCTGAGAAAAAAGAACAAAGCTGGAGGTATCACACTCCCTGATTTCAAAATATACTACAAAACCCTAGTAACCAAAACAGCATGGTACTGGCACAAAAACAGACACACAGATCAATGGAACAGAATCGAGAGCCCAGAAACAAACCCACACATTTATGGACAGCTAATATTCAACAAGGGGGCCAAGAGCATACGATGGAGAAAGGAGAGTCTCTTCAATAAATGGCGTTGGGGAAACTGGACAGCAACATGCAAAAGAATGAAAGTAGACCATTCCCTTACACCCGTGCACAAAAATCAACTCAAAATGGATTAAAGACTTGAATGTAAGACCCGAAACCATGAAAATACTAGAAGAAAACATAGGCAGTACACTCTTTGACATTGGCCTTAGCAGCATATTTTCACGTACTATGTCTGACTGGGCAAGGGAAACAAAAGAAAAAATGAACAAATGAGACTACATCAAACTAAAAAGCTCCTGCACAGCAAAAGAAACCATCAATAAAACGAAAAGACAACCTAACAATTGGGAGAAGATATTTGCAAATCATCTATCAGATAAAGGGTTAATATCCAAAATATACAAAGAACTCATACATCTCAACAACCAAAAAAACCAACAACCCAATTAAAAAATGGGCAAAAGATCTGAACAGAGATTTCTCCAAAGAGGATATATGGATGGCCAACAGGCATATGAAAAGATGCTCAACATCATTGGCTATCAGGGAAAGGCAAATCAAAACTGCAATGAGACATCACCTCACTCGGGTCAGAATGGCTTTAATTAGCAAGACAGGAAACAACAAGTGTTGGAGAGGATGTGGAGAGAAGGGAATGCTTGTACACTGCTGGTGGGAGTGCAAACTAGTGCAACCACTATGGAAAGCAGTATGGAGTATCCTCAGAAAATTATGGATAGACCTACCATATGATCCAGCTATTCCACTGCTGGGGATTTATCCAAAGAACCTGAAAACACAAAGGCATAAGGATACATGCACCCCTATGTTCATTGCAGCATTACTCACAATAGCCAAAACTTGGAAGCAACCTAGGTGCCATCAAGGGACGAATGGATAAAGAAGATGTGATATATATACATAATGGAATAGTACTCAGCCATAAGAAATGATGAAATAAGGCCATTTGTGACAACATAGATGGACCTTGAGGGTATTATGCTAAGTGAAACAAGCCAGAGGGAGAAGGTCAAATACTGTAGGATCTCACTCATAAGTAGAAGATAAAAACAACGACAACAAACACATAGAAACAGAGATTGGGTTGGTGGTTACCATAGGGGAAGGGGAGAGGGCGGAGGGCAAAAGGGGTGATTAGGCTCACATGTGAGGGGATGGACTATAATTAGTTTTTGGGTGGTGAACATGATGTAATCTACACAGAATTCAAAATATATTACGATGTACATCTGAAAACTACATAATGTTATAATCCAATGTTACTCCAATAAAATAAATACATAAAAAAAAGAAAAAATGAGAAAAAACTATAAGCAGAAGTAAAACTATTAAATTATCTCCAACAAATTCCCTGTACGAGAGAAATTTTCACAAACAGAAATAATCTACGACTATTCTGTGAAAAATAAAATCTCAGAAGTTTATTCTTGAAAAAAAAAGGAACAAAAGAGATGGTCTTAGACTTGGTAGCAATTATCTAGTAAGAGAACCATGGCATCCTGATAAGACAAATTTAGTTGGCTATGAAGAATTCCTAATGATTTTACTCTAGCAATGCTACGCCTGAACAGATGTTATCCAGTGTGTGATCACTTGAAAGAGATGAAACAGTTTTCATCTCTGTGTAGGTTTATTACTTAGAGAAAAGAGTGTGAACTGGAGAAGAGACAAACTAAAAGATGTGGCGAAAGACTTATTCAGCTTGTATGCCATAACTGTCCACAGTATGATCACATGAGAGAATGAATACACAGTTCATGAGATAAAAACTAAATTAAATCAACTGTTTCTTCTCTCGGGTCTCTCAGTAAATAATAGATAGAAGGAAAAAGTGTTAGAAAACTCAATCTCCACGGGATATTTAGGTAAAATGTGGAACCATAAGACACATTAATTGCCTCAGAAGCTATACATTGTCCATGTGATTTTAAAAACTATGATTAAACAACTTAAAATTCAGCCAAATATGAAAAGTCTTCAGGAAATTTTGAAAAAATAAATAGAACAAGAAAACGAGCCAATTCTGTCGTTTATCAGCAATTTAGCCAATCTGTTTCATGATAAAGAGAAAACTACAGCATATAGACATCTCTAAGCCCAATTTTGACCTTCCGTGGCATGACTTGAAAACATTTAGCTTCTTAGAGATGTTCACTGGTGATGATGGGACAGTGAGAGAACAGAAAGAGAGAATGTTTTGCTCAAGTCTACTCATAATGAGGTGAGGCAGCACAACTAGTTATAAAATAGAACATTTTCTTGGCTGCTCATTTCTGTCTGCTATTCCCTGAACAGACATAACTTCTAGCAAGAAAATGTCTCAAGGTAGTTATTCTTCTGGATATTGTCTGGAAATATCATAAAGAAAATTATTTAAAAGTAAGCTACTCACCTATCCCAATGAAAACAGCTTTGTACCCTTCTTCTTTCACAGTGCTAAGAGTCATTTCATTCACTGAAAGGCTTTTACCACAAATTATCTATAAGAAACAACATTTGAATAGTGATATTTTGGTATTTGATTAATTAAAACCTTAATCTTCAACATCAAAAAGAACAGAAACTCAGTATATGTATAAAATTTCCATATATATGTGGAAATACTTTTGTCTTTTAGTATACAGACTTACATATAGAAAAGAGTATATAAATAGAACACTAACATGTTTTACTTATGGGCGAAATGCACTTTTGCCTTTTAATGAAGCAGCAGAAAAAAAGCTACTGTATTTCAAACCAAGTCAGTAAACTTTCATAGCTTGACTAATACGTTCAAGGCACCATGCGGGGCACTTTCAACAGTAAAATGATAAATGAGACACATTTTTTGCCTCAATGTATAGTCAAAAATCTGTGCAAAAGAAAAACTGTGTGTGATCAGCATGCGTCTATGGGAATTCAAAGGACGGAGAGATGCATTCTGGCTAAAGTCATAATGATGAGAATACAGAGAGTGGGATTTCAATGGAGTCTCTTTAAAGAATGGATAGGATTTTGATAGGCGACATTGTCCAGGGAAGATGAATACAGTCAGGAAGCAGAGGGTAGTCACCTCTATTAAAAGTCACAATACTTCGCTCAGTACCCAGACATGAGCCAATTTTGAGATCTGGAATCTACTGACTGTAGAGGTGGCAGGGTCCCGAGGAAGAAGGACCCTGCAACATCGTGGCAAATAAATACTGTAACGATTCCCCTAGTCCTTCTCCAAAGGGAACTGTGGCCATTTACCCAGGTGACTGTACACTGAAGAAAGAGGAGTAATCATACATTTAAGGACATTGGCCACAGATTCTTCATTGTCATTAGTACCAGGAGAGGCAAGAGTGGAGACTGATGGGGATGAGGCAAAAAATGGAGCCTGGCTAAAACCTGCCTCACAGTGGGCCCACAGAGATCTCAGATTCAGTGAGTGCTTATTCCTCTGTCTTTACCTGCGTACTCAAAATGGTCATACTTGTCAGTTGAAGTAATCTCCACATTGGATCTCTGGTCTGTGAAGTAAGAGCTATAATAGCTATAATAATTGGGAAGGCCAGAAAATTTCTCAGACCCCAGTGGAGAGAGTAAAACACACACACTATCCTATCCTAGAAGTGGGTGGCATGGGGAGAGACGGTGATGGTCCGTGTTATATTTCTGTCTAATTCACCAGTCTGGCCCTTGCTGAGACCAGAGGATGCCAAGAGAATGACTATAAACCACTGCAGGCTTGACCAAAGAGTAGCCCTGATTGCAGTTTCTGTGACAGATGTGGTATTATTGATAGAGCAGATTCATAAGGCCACAGGTACATTGCATGTGACCATCGATTTGAGGAATGCAATTCCATCCTGCTTCTCAGAAAAAGGGATCAGGAACAGTTCACATTCATGAGGGAAAGATAAGAACATTCATTTACAGTTTTGCCTCAGGAATATGTCAACTCTCTTTTGGAGTAACACATGTAATCTGAAACAATCTGGTCACTCCCCAGAACATCACAGTGATCTACGACACTAAGAAAATCATGCAGATTGGACGGCATGAGCAGGAAGTGGTTAGTTTGCTGAAGACCTGGACAAAACACATGGACACCAGAGAGCAGATGAACCCTATGAAGATCAGGGACTAGCCACTTGAATGATGTCTGAATGTTCACCTGTCAGGTATGTGTCAGTATATCCTCTCTAAAGTTAAAGACTTTTGTGGCAATTTTGCTCTCGTTTACCACCATAAATAAAGGAAGCTTTTTTGGGTTCTGAAGACAACATGTTCCTAAAACCAAAAGTTTCTAAACTGAGTCAAAGAGGAAGAATAAATTTTATTCATGAAACAATAATTGCAACTAAGCTGCATAGAGTAATTAAGTGAAAGGCTCTCTTCTAAACACTGACTCATTTAATTCTTACAATCAGCCCTATGAAGTGGTATCAGCATCCTCATTTTACGAATGATGATACTAAGGGACAAAAGAGCTTAGACAACCTTTATCAAAGTCATATATGTAGTACGATTGCAGAGCCATCATGAGTAACATCTATGCCCTTACGTCTTTTGAGGTTACAAGAAGAATGAAAAGCAGAATTGGCACCATCCTCAAAGATGTATCATAGAACCTACTGAAAACATAGTGTTTCTGGAGTATAAAGTGAAAAGCAAAGAATGAAAGAGAAAGTAGGGGATGAAGATGACTGGGACTACATCAGGGAGGGCCATTTTTGTTTTCCTAAAATACTAATTCTATTTTTATTTTGGCAGATAGAGCAACTGTTTGAAATTTATAAGCCTGGGACAATCAAGGTGAGATTAATAATTAACATTCAGAACCCTGAAACATATCGAATATCATGGAATAAACTAGGACATTAAGTAAACATGTACTATTAAAAGTGTTTAATAATAAGTCTCTAATAATGAGTATTACTATTAGAATTAATTGAATTAGATGCTATCGAATGTATCTAATAGTAAGGCTTTAGAATTTTAATTTATTCTAACTTTTAAAGAATAGATCTTTTCTTTTTCTCTGGTCATAAAGATAGCAAGTTCTGTTTATTTATGAAATAAATAGCCTTAATACCAATATAAAATAAAAGTTAGACATAAAAGAAAACTATAGGTCTAAACATTCTAAATAAAATTTTAGCAAATAGAGTAAGATTGCAATTTCCAAAGCTGAAAAGTGCAATGACGTGCCAATGAGTTAATTAGTGGAAACGATCCTCAGAATACTTGACTTTAGGTTTAGTTTATCGACTGCCTCAGCAAAAAGATTCAAGAAAGACCTCCTATCCTTCCTGAGGTGGGGGATGTGCGTGTGTATGCACAACAGAAGTTTAGTTCAGCAGTGGTAGAATGTGATTTATCAAATGGGAACGAAGACATTCAAATCCTTCCACCCTAATAGAGGAAACATGTCTGAGTTTGTAACATACAGGAAAGATGCACAGACATTTTACATTTCCATAGTCTGATTCCACCCTAGTAGGCAATAGTGTGCAACTAGAGAAGGAAAAAAGTTGAATTATACCTTTGTGTATCGAAAACTGGAAAGAAAAATAGCTTGACTCTCGATGTTAATGTACCAGGACTGGGACCAGCAAGACTTTACTATACTATGGACAGACATTGTGGGTAAGATGGAGAATAATCTTCATTAGGGAGTAGCTCCATGGTGGAAATTCAAACAGGGCAACAACAACAATAATCAGTGGAGTAACAGGCACCAGGACTCTTCCCCATTTGTGCTGGGAAATCTAGTAAGATTTCCCTTTTCTAAAAGGGAATAAATAAATGTAAGTAAATTTATTTATAGATGTAATAGCTTTCCATCTTGATTTTCTTACACATGGGTTACAGCATATATTATACCTTCCTATAATGGTTTTAGTAATATATGACTTGATACTCAAACTTCTTAGCTATACTCAGAATAAAATTCACTCCACTTTAAGCTCAGTACAAGAGTTATTACTACTCCAGCATAAGGGCTGAATATAATAAGCCCTCACCCACGGTTCCATCCAATATCCACTTTGGGACTTGATGAATACTTCCTTTATATATCCATAACATGTATTTATATGTATAACAATATTTATAACATAGGATAAAGGTTTACAATTTTTTTTGGAGTGGAACTCTTTCTTCAAATGAAATATGTGATACCTACTATAAAAAAATACAGATGACTATTTACATGCTCTTCATATTTTTCGCATAGAATATCTGGCTAAATAGATAAAACATTGTCAGAATCTCTAAGATAGGAAATCAAATGGAAGAATTTTTTAAATAATGTTTAGCTTTCTTTAGACAAAAATTATTTTGTTGGCTATTAATGCACACATTTCTCTCCTTCCGTTAGAGATATGATATGATTTTATATTAGTTTTCCAACAACATACTATAATAATGGAAATGCCTGCTTCAAATAAACGTAATGAAAAACAAGATGATATAGACAGGTTATCAAGACAGATATCTCAGAGATTTTTGCTCAAATTAGGAATCAGAAGAAATGCCTAGCAATAACAAGTTAAGTTTAATCAAAATAGAATTATACAAAAATATTTTGGGAAATGGCAAATATATATGTATTTTAAGCATATTTAGAAAAAACACAAGATCTTTATGCAGATTTACATTTTTAGTTGTAGAAAATGAAGTTATTAGAAATATGATAGACCAAGAAACAAAAATATTTATGTCCACCTAAGTTCTGAATTGCATAACAAAAAAAGGAGCTTTTAATCTAAAAGATTAGTAAAAACATTTGACACAAATATCACAAAAGACTTTATTAAAGTCCATTTAATAAACAAAAATAATTTGCAGTGATCTACATTGGAAATTTATTATAAAATCAAGAGATTTTATTAAAATATAACAGCTAAGAAACTATTTCTTATAAAGAATAAATAACTTTATTATACTAGAAAAGATCCTTTGATGAGAAATCAATTGAGATATACTTAAAAACTATACAGCCTGCTGATAAATAAAGTGAAAAAGAAAAATGTGAACTCTATCACAAGAACACAGAAGCAAAAAAAAAATTATCCTAAACAATTCTGTGGAAGAGAAAAAAAATAAAATGACAATTACTCAAGAAAAATGACAATAATACCACTAATGAAAACATATGGGTTCTGACAAGTTTTATTCAGGGAGAAATTAATAATTTAAAATGGTTTCATTATTCAACCTAGAAAAATGAAAATTAAGTAAATATGCAACTCAAGAAGTTAAAAAAAGAATAACAAATAAGTGTAAAGATAGTAGGGGGAAAGAATTAATAAAGATAAAGTCGGCAATTAGTGCATAAGGAAACATAAAACTCTAAGAGCTGGTTCTTTGAAAGAATACTTTTAACTAGAGAAATTGCTACCTATTCTTATCAAGAAAAAAGTTACGAAAACAGAATGTATAAGTTTAGAAATGTGAAAGAAAATATCATCACAGGTACAGACAAGATATTTTTATCTTATATTGGAATAACATGTTTAGTCTATGCTAATTAATTCAAAAGTCTCAATGAAACAGAATTTTTTTTTCTATGAAAACATATTTTAGCCAAATTGGCAGGAGAATAAAATAGGTGGAAAAACCAATAACCAGGGAGGACCCGGGGAAAAAAAAGTCAAAGTTCTGTCTCTCATAAAAAGGCTTTGAGGTCAGAAGAGCAAAATTTTCAAATTTAGCAAAAAGGATGTCTCAAGACATTATTCTTACTAACAATCAAATAATGAAATGCTCAGTTTATTTTTATAAGCCTAGCATAACTCTATTACCAAGAAATCACAAAAATAACAAACAAAAATAAATAAAGCTAAACAAACAAAAAAAGTCTTTCAAGTAAATTTGAAACTCCAAGGACAGCAACAGTAGTTGACTACTCCCAGCTATATTTCGAGTTTTAATATTTATTGCATCAATAAGTAAAAAAGAAAAATTTCAGAAAGACTAACAAAACAAATCTGATTCTGTATGTACAGACATAATAAAACATAATGCAAAAATGGATATATTCCAGAAATGCAAAGATTAATATAATTCAATACATTAACTGAACGTAAGTTTTAAAAAAGGGCAGTTAACAAATGTAATACTCCCTCTCCATTAAAATAAAAAACTAAATAAAATTTTAGTATTCAAAGTCTAGAAAAATATTTATTCAATATAATTAAAAATGCTATCTCATAGACATGAAAAGATGCCATGTTGTGTCTCCTCAGAATTGTACATACAATTTATCATTTACAAAGCAAGTTTGAATACTTTATCTCCTTCACATCTTAAAACAACCTCAGAGAGGGACAAGACAGTATTAACCTTCTGTTTAATTTAGATTCTAATTTTTTCTTGATAACCTAATAAATTCATAGGGTTTAAAATTCAAATGTACAAAATGGGGACAAAATCCTCCCTACACCTTCCCAAAGGCTATTGATGCTCTCAGATTCCTGTATCTTTCCAGAGCTATTCTATGTATATATAAGCAGATGTGTTTATATTTACACAAATGGTAGTAGCATACTTTTACCTTTGAACAGATACGGACCAAGGCTAGAGATATTAATTGACTCTGTCAAGGTTATCTGACTATAAAATAAGAAAGTAGCAAGACTGTAGCTAAAATGTATATTCTCTGGCACTCAGCACATTGACTAATATGTCTTGATGTATTTCCTAATAAGAGTAATGGGTATGCCCTAATTTATGCCATACATCTAGTACTGCAAAAATTGAATGCAAATTTGCAGTTAATTATAAGATAAACTTAGAAGCAACTTAAACTAATTTCTTATTCATCTTAAATTGGTAGTAACACCTAAAATACTAGCTTGCATTCTCAATAATCATTTTCTTCTTTAATAAGACAAGTCAGAACTTGTATTCAAAATGAAGGAGATTTAAAGAGCATTTTAGAACGTATTTTCATAAAGCAAATAATCACCTTTAAATGATCTATTTTGAACACTGTTTTTTAATGCTGTTTTCATAAAGTTGTGCACATCTGTACTTTGTACTTGCTCTAAAATTTTTTGTTCAGTGATTGTGTAAAAGTTTCATCACCTAACTACTGCCAAATGAAATGTAATTATAAATATAAAAACACAAAATAGTCTTGAGTGTTTCTCCTTTTATTGATTTTTAAAATTTTTATTTCTAAATGCAAGAGCCATGATTAATTTGTTAATCACTTTTCAAAATATCTTCTGTATGTACTGACAGAATGTATTATGTAAATCACAGTACTTTTATCTATTGGGTTACATCTATTATGAAAAATTAAGATTTTTGAAACAAAAACAGCAATATGTTCAAGTGAAGAGCCAGAGAATAATGTTCTTAATTAATAGAAAAGAACAAGAATATCTAAAGATATATTCTGAAAGTATGATGTATCAACTTTTCAACTACCTTTAAAAGAAGAACACAATATTTATTTTGCAAAACTGAAGAATACAAAGCTATTGCTTTCTACTTTGCTGATTTACTGCCTATGTTGAGAAAGGATAATCATATTAACACTACTGACATGATGCATATAATAAATAAAATAAACCTCTGTAAGGAATTATGTTCCAAATTGTGAAATACGAACACTATGGCACATAACTTGCATTAAAAAAAACATGATTAAAGAAACCAAATCCTTAGCTGCACTGAACCCCTAAAGCAATTTAGGAATTTGTTTCTCACAGACAATTAATCACATGCAGGCGTGCCAGATGAGAACTATTGATTGCCCTTTTCCAGGCTAGTGGCATTCAGACAGTAGACAGACAAATGCCCTAAGCAAGGAGAAGCCTCTTTCTGCTTCTGCCTGGTGTAGCTTTTAATTGTTCTTTCCTAAAATGTGTGACATTTTGCTGTTAATCTTTAGTGTGGAGCTTACTCCTTGCTCTTTGAGCAGTACATATGTAAGTGTTATGCTTTCATTTACCTTTACACCAAGGTCCTTCATAAGCTCAATCTCAAAATTCACTACATCATATGGCAGCCGGAACTGAGGGATTTCAGAAGTACTGAAAAAAAAAAAAGGAAGAAGAAGCATTTGTGGAAAAATCATCACTTTAGAAAAATGTAACATATCTTTATTGATCAGTAGTATTAAAGGAATAAGTATCTCTTCTAAGGGTATTTTCATATTACCTAATGTGAGTGTGAGGACATCCAAATTTTTATATGCACAACAAAATATTACATGGGCTCCAGTAGAAACTGACGTGAAAATAAAGACATATAGACAATGGAAAATGATAAATAGGCAATTAATCAAAAGCAATTCCAATACTTTTAAATTTATTAAAGTATTTAGTTGACTTATCTACTAACAATTCTATGAAGTCCTAAGAAAATAAAATCCTAAAAAACCAAAAATTACTTTAAAGTATATAGTGTTTAATATACATATACTCATACACATATATATATATTCTACAACTATACCTCCAGCTTGTTCAAATTCAAATCTGTAACTCTATGTTATCCTGCCGTTTAGGAAATTCCAGGATCAGTTCCATGTGATTTATAGAACATTTTATAGTAAACCAACCTTCTTCTATGAAAGCAGTAAGTGTCCCAAAAAGATACAGTCATTAAAAAGTAATTCTATTTGGGCCAGCCCTGATGACTTAGTGGTTAAGTTTGGCACGCTCCACTTCGGTGGCCTGGGTTCAGTTCTTGGGTGCAGAACCACACCACTCATCTGTCAGTAGTCATGCTGTGGCAGCAGCTAACATTGAAAAACTAGAAGGATTTACAACTAGAATATACAACTACATACTGGGGCTTTGGAGAGGAAAAAAAAAAGCAGTAATTAATTCTATTTGATATCAGTGCTTATTGTCTGCACTTAAAAAAAAAAACATGAGTCTAAAATATAATAATTTCAATAGTATAATAGTTTTGAGGATTAAAGATAAGCACAAATAACTTTTCAATATCTTATAGTAATAAAAAGTCTACATATGTTCATGAATAATAGCAATTCATTTATTCACTCATCTGTTCATTCAACAAACATTTACAAAGTGCCAGGCACAATATTAGTGGCAGTGATTTGATGGCGAATTTCACCAAATTCCCACTTTTAATAAGCTCTCATCCTGGTGAGCAAAGATACACAAACAATTACAATAGAACGTAGCACATGCAATAAAAGAGATATATCCAGGCATTATAGAGACTGATTTCTAAAATAAATAATTATTGAAGATGAACCTTCTGGATCATTCAATGCAATGTCTTTCAAAGTGCATACATAGTCTTTTCATTCTTTGGTGACTTAAAACCTTGACTATCCAATTAATTTCCATATATCAATCAGCAAGGCACCATGCTCAGTGCTACAGAAAATGTAAAGTATTAAACAGTATAAAATCAAGACTTTACACTAAAGGAACTTTCCATGTAGTTAGGACATAAGATTATACGTAAGAATGATTTGCGGCAGAGGTCAGAGATAAGAATCTCTTAAGGTAACTGGTGGACTCCAGCCACACTACCCCAGAGGTCATCAAAATGCTCTGGGCCCCACAAGGGTTTGGCCTTTTAGGGTATCAGAATATGCCACCCCAAAATATGTCACTTAGGCATAAGGATTATTTTGAGCTTAAGACAATTGAGAAGACCAGATACAAGAAAAGCTCTTTGTCCCCTTACTTTGCCTAAAAGCAGGATGTAAATTTTCAAAGGTGTGTCTCATTTTCCACAGCTGGAAGGGCAGAACTCTTAATCACAAAGAGACAGTTCTAGACCCTTATCAGCCCAGAGATGGGGACCAAGAGGAACCTATGTCACAAACCTTACTTTTTAAATAACCCTTATCTATCACTAGTTTCCCCCATACATCTGCCTTCTCACAGGTTGCTGCCCCTGAAAGCTTAAACCCCTTTTCCTTTGTCCTATCACTTCCCCACAAATTTATTGTTTTTTCTTAAATGCTATATAAACCTCAAGTTCTGCTCATCCCTTTGAGTGACTCATCATGAGTTCCATATGCATGCACGATACATGTGTTAACAAACTGTTTGTTTTTCTCCTTAATCTGTCTTTTGTCAGTTTCTTTCACAGCCCCAGCCCAGTGGCTAAGACACTGTGACCTAAGAGAATAGAGATTTTTTTTCTTCCCTCTACCTTCAAAGGCTAAGCAGAAAGGATTTTAAATATCATGGATTGTATGTAGACATAAACTGACACCCAGTCTTGATAGGCCTGGGGCTTCATGGGAGAAAGACTGAAAATGGACTAAAACTGGAGTTTGATGAAGTTCCTCAAAAGGCCAGACAGGACAGCAAAAACAATGGGCCATGAATAAAGAATTCCATCAGAATAAACCAACCACAGCAAGGTGAGGCCCTAAATACATCCAGATACATTGTGAGAATGAGTACCTTCCTCTAACTAAGCCCTAACTTAAGAGTTTTATGAGATCTCAGTAGAAGTATATGACATAAAAGAAAAAATGATGCCAGTTCAGGCCAGGAGTTCTGATTTAAGAAATAGCTATGAACAAGCAGGTTATAAGAAGCAAGAACAACTTTTCCGTTGACCAGAAAGGAGGACATAATCAATCTAGCAGGAAGAAACTCGAACAAGGAGAAAGTATAACTTTGAAAGCTGAATAGGCATCAGAGCAAGCGGAACACCAGGCTGCTGGGGCTTCAGTAGCTCTGCTTAGAGCCTCATACTGCTCTGAAAGCATTGTAGCCAACACGTAGCCCTGTGCTATGAACAAATGTGTGAGAATCACATCAACAAGCATCTCCTATAAAAAACAAGTGGAACATGAGATACTAAGAAGAGTTGGTCAGATTTGTTCATAATCATGTAGACAGGAGTAGAGAGGTGATTATTGATTGTTATAAATGTGACATATTTATATTCACCAGTGGATGTGGTCAGCAGTCAGATGGGTGATACACACATAAACACAGTACAATGCAACAAGTGTAAAATACAAATGTGAACAAGAGTGTTTCAAAGGAGGGAAGGCTTACTGTGGGATGAGATAATCAGGTAGGTGAAATGTGACAAATGATCAGCTTTCACATAGGTGGAGAAGAGGGAAGGCAATTCAGGAGGGGGAAATCATAAGGAGGAGGAACAGAAATGGGAGGAGAAAGAAAAGCATACATGCTGTATTCAGGGGATGGGAAATAGAGCAGCGGGGTGTCAGCAGGCTTTAGTAGGAACACTACTGCTCTGGACATCAGGTGAATTCCTGCTTGTCTCAGAGCTTTCAATGCCATCAATATGTGATGGCTCTAAATTTCAAACCTTTATATTCACTTGGATGTCTAATACGTATCTTAAATTTATCACGCCTAAAACTAAAGTTTGGTTCCTCCATCCCAACACTGGTCCTCAGATAATTCCTTTCCATGATTTCTTACAGCCCTAAACTCTATCATCATACTATTCCTTTACCAGCATCATGCCAAGTCCAGGTGCAGGCAATGATTTTTACACTATTAAAAACAGGTATAAAACTGACTCAAATAAGCCCATTTTGTATTGTCACCATGAACTGGTAACTCTAAACAATGCACTGATAATCTAAACACTGTCACCCCCAAAAAATCTTCAGTGAATCTAAATTCTAAATTATTCCTATAGTTGTTATAGAGTGTAGTAATATGTGTGCAAGCTTTAAATGATCCCACTTTTATTATCTCTTCTTTAATAAACATTGAATTCTACAGGGAAGTTAACATGGAGAACTCCACTTAAACAGTGGCCACTGTTATATGCTGATTCAGCTAAAAGTATCCCTAATTCCAACAGCCCATAGGCAGCATGAGGCTCCACCCCAACAATATTACATATTCCAATGCTTAAGTGATTGATTTGGAATTGATAAAATGATAGCACATGAGGAAACATGAATCACTTCAATTCTGTCACTTCGTGTGACCACAAGGACTTCTTAATTTGTGTTTAAAATTTAAAATAGTGAAACAGTGTGAACTGTATCTTTAATATTGAAATTGCTTTAATTGTTAATGTTTTATTTTATAAGAATGAATGAAAATAATTATTATTACTGATTATTACATGATCCTTATTGAAAATAATTATATTGTACAGACTAGAGGATAAGCACGTTAAAAAAATAATCTATTTCAGGCATCACATGTGCTCGGTATAGCACTGCCATCAGGTATAAACTGCCATTTTTAAAACCCTTTTGTGCATATATAATCACTTGACACACTCTATATCTGGTTTATTGCTGCTTTATCATCTGCCTGCCCACCACTAGAGTATAAGCCCCACGACAACAGGCAGTTTGCTTTGCTCTCCTTTGTAGCTCTAGTGCCTGAGATAATGACCAGCACAGAGCAGAAGATCAATAACTACCAAATGAAGGAAGAGAGGGGAAAAGATGGGTAAATAGCAGGTCACAGAGGGCTTTCTGTGCCAAGCCAGATTCTTTACCTCTTGGGTTATGGGGAGTTATTGAGAGATTTTAAGTAGAAGTGCAATATAATCAGATTTGGAAATGACAAGGAAAATAGAGTTGAAAAAGACAAATCAGGACAGAAAGTGAACCATTTGGAGGCTACTGCAGTGGTACAGGAAGTGAGATGTTAAGGAATCAGAGATGAAGGGGTGAGAGGGCACTTTAAAAAGTATTCACAAAATACAATTGCCAGAATATTGAAGAATAGTGCAGATAAATCCCTTATGTTTTGGTAATGCCATCCACTGAGACAGTAAACTCAGGAAGAGGCGCAATATTGATTGGTGTGGTGAAGTTTATAAGAGGAGATGCCCAGGATTTGAATGTATGACCAGGACAGAGAGAGAGGTCAGGGCAGATATAGATTTTTAAATAATTTGCATGTAGGTGGTAATTGAAACCATGAGAGTAAATGAGATTACCCTCAAGACTGGTGAGAAAGGGAATAAAAGGACAGAAGATGGAGATGGATTGGAATGATTGCTTCCCAGGTTTGTTATGCTTATGAAAAGAAACTTTTATTCTTCTATCTGTGCTCTTTTAACAATCTAAAGGTTTAAAAGAATCTTTCCTGTGGCAACCATAAATACTTTAGTACAGTTAGTAGAGCACCAGCTAACCTGAAAAAAACCCATCTTTCTTCTATGTTCATTTTCTTTCATATAAATGGAATTTACCTATAATAACTCTCTTCCATTCTTTTTAAAGCACAACTCTCATACTTTGATAGAGCTTTGCTTCAGTTTATTATGGTGCAGGTACCAAACTTTAAATTTGCATTGCATCACACATATTCTCAAAATATTTCCTACTGCCATTACTATTTAACCCAAACCACATTTCTCTTTATTGTCCATCAATATGAAATGCAATAGACATAGTGAAAACATTGCAACATTTGAAACAGCTAAAGCAAAGGACACCATTGCCCTGACTATCCTATCTCACAGAAATGTCCTAATCCAAATATATTAATTTTTATACATAATAGACAAAATCAGAAAGTATATATATGCATGCACACTTACAGTCTCTTAACACCATCTTTATTATCTTTTTTTTCATAATATCAAGTCCTTCAACCCTTTTAAACTCATGCTGTGGAAAAAAAAGAAGAAATAGGTGGAGGAAAGCAAAGCTACTGATTATTTTGTAAATTTCTTGCAGTATCAGGAATGAGAAGCTCACAGCAATAAATGCCCAGCTCAAGAAACAAGAAAAGTCTCAAAGAAACAATCTAATTTTACACCTCAAGGAAGTAGAAAAAAGAACAAAAGAAGTCCAAAGTCAGTAGAAGGAAGGAAATAAGAAAGATTACAGCAGAAATAAATAAAAAAGAGAGATTAAAAAAGCAATAGAAAAGATCGATGAAATTAAGAGCTGTTCCTTTGGAAAGATAAACAAAACTGAAAAACTCTTAACTAGATTCACCAAGAAAAAGAGAGAGAGGACTCAAATAAATAAAATCAGAAATGAAAGAGGAGATGTTACAACAGATATCACAGAAATACAAAGGATGATGAGAGATTACTGTGAACAACTATACACCAACAGATTGGACAACTTAGAAGAAATGGATAAATTCCTAGAAACATACAACCTACCAGGACTGAATTACGAAGAAATAGAAAATCTGAAGAGACCGATTACTGCTAAGGAGATTGAATCAGTAATAAAAAATCTTCCAATAAACAAAAGTCCAGGATCAGACAGCTTCATTATTAAAGAATTTAATTTAAAGAAAAATTAATACTAATCCTTTTCAAACTCTTCCAAAACACAGAAGAGGGAGGAACTCTTCCAAACATATTTTATAAGGCCAGCATTACCCTGATATCAAAACCAGACAAGGACACCACAAAAAAGAAAAATTACAGGTCAATATCCCTAATGAACATAGATGCAAAAGTTTTCAACAAAATATTAGCAAGCCGAATTCAACAGTACATTAAAAGTACCATACACCATGATCAAGTAGGATTTATCCAAGGATGCAAAGATGGTTCAAAATCTGCAAATCAGTCAATGTGATACAATACATTAAGAAAATGAAGGATAAAAATCATATGATCATCTCATTAGATGCAGAAAAAGCATTTGACAAAATTCAACATCAATTTATTATAAGAACTCTCAACCAAGCAGATATAATGTACCTTAACATACCACACCTAATGTCATACTCGATGAAAAGCTGAAAGCTTTTCCTCTAAGATCAGGAACAAGGCAAGGATGTCCATCATCACCACTTTTGTTCAACATAGTATTGGAAATCCCAGCCAGAGCAATTAGGCAAGAAAAAGAAATAAAAGGCATCCAAGTTGGAAAGAAGTAGTAAAACTGTCACTCTTGCAGATGACATGATATTATATATAGAAAACCCTAAAGACTCCATCAAAAAACTGTTAGAACTAATACAAGAACTCAGTACAACTGCAGGATACAAAATAAGTACACAAAAACCTGTTGTGTTTCTTCACACTAATAACTATCAAAAAGAGAAACTAAGAAAACAATCCCACTTACAATTGCATCAATAAAGATTGCAATCAATCTGTAATACAATTGCATCAAAAAGAATAAAATTCTTAGGAATAAATTTAACCAAGGAGATGAAAGATATGTATATCGAAAACTACAAGACATTAATGAAAGAAATCGAAAGACACACAAATAAATGGAAAGATATTCCATGTTCATGGATTGGAAAAATTAATAATGTTAAAATATCCATACTACCCAAAGAAATATACAGATTCAATGCAATCTATATCAAAATTCCAATGGCATTTTTCACAAAAGCAAAACAATCCTAAAATTTGGAACCACAAAAGACCCTCAATAGTCAAAGCAATCTTGAGAAAGAACGTCAAAGCTGGAAACATCACACTTCCTGAATTCAAACTATATTACAAAGTTATAGTAATCAAAATAGTATGCTACTGGAATAAAAACAGACACATAGATTAAAGGAACAGAATAGAGAGCCTAGAAATAAACCTGTGCATATACAGTCAATTAATTTACAACAAGGAGTCAAGAATATACAGTGGAGAAAGATAGTTTCTTCAATAAATGGTGTTGGGAAAACTGGGCAGCCACATGCAAAAAAAATCAAACTGGACCACTATCTTACACAATACACAAAAGTTAACTCAAAATGGATTAAAGACTTGAATGTAAGACCTAAAAAACATAAAACTCCTAAAAGAAAACACAGGTGATAAGCTCCTTGACATAGGCCTTGGTGATGATTTTTTAAATCCAACACCAAAAGCAAAAGCAACAAAAGCAAAAATAAACAAGTGGGACTACATCAAACTAAAAAGCTTCTGCACAGCAAAAAAACCCATTAACAAATTGAAAAGGCAACCTACCAAATGGAAGAAAATAACTTCAAAATCATGGATCTGATAAGGAATTAATGTCCAAACTATATAAAGAATTCATACAACTCAATAGCAAAAAACCCAATCTGATTAAAAAATGGGAAGAAGATCTGAAGAGACATTTTTCCAAAGAAGACATACAGATGGGCAATGGGTACATGAAAAGATGCTCAACATCGTTAATCACCAGAGAAACGCAAATCAAAACCACAATGAGATAACACCTCATACCTATTAGAATGCCTATTACCAAAAAGACTAGAAATAACAAGTGTTCACGAGGATATGGAGAAAGGGAAATCCTTGTGCACTGTGGGTGCGAATGTAAATTAGTGCAACCACTATGGAAAACAGTATGGAGGTTGCTCAAAAAATTAAAAATTGAATTACCACATGATCCAGCAATTCCACTTCCGGGTGTTTATCCAAAGAAAATGAAAACACTAATTCAAAAAGATACATGCACCCCCATGTTCACTGCAGCATTATTTACAATAGGCAAGATATGGAAACAATTTAAGTGTACATTAATGAATGAATGGATAAAAAAATTGACACTGATTAAACTGTATCTAAGATACAGTTTATACTGGGAAGATTCAAAGAAAAAGGAAAGAAAATAAATCAAAGAATTTAAAAGAAACATGTTTGGTCATTAATCCAGGGGAATCTGCCCCACTAGAAAAGGTTTAGTGAATATATAAAAACAAGTTTAGTGCCAACTCATATGACTTAAAAATGCTCATCCCGTATTTGAGTTAAAAAAGAGATAAAGATGCTAACAATCGTAATAATCTTCTACCAAAACTGTCAATACAGAATAATTCACAAACAAGGCTTGCTCCATTTTAAGCTTCTTCTGAAAATGCAATTAAGGGGGAAAAAAATTTCCTAGTCTACTAGGGTACACAGCAATTAAGCTCATATTTTTTAAATTAGCTCACATATTCGTTGATGTGTATAATTGAAAAAAATGTACAAAGCTTATATATATGTTGCTAATAGATTACGTTTTTCCTAATTAATAAAACTGTGGTAAAATGCCATTAAAAAATATATTCTAAATCATTCCAGCAAAATAATACATTCGTACTTTATGTTCCAGGAAAAAAAATTTTACAAAATACGTGTAATCATTTAAAACTCTTAGTGGTGAAGCATCGATAGAGAAAAATAATTATTTCTTGATAATCGGGTAGTTTTTTCTTCAGTTTATGTTTCATATCCTCTCTACAGGCTGGTCTTGGTATGTGATCTTTTTGCTTGATGATTCAGTCAAATAGTTTTACATTGATGACTGATAGCTTATCTTGGGTTTAGTATATTATCATTTGACTGATATTGAAATTTATTCACTTGTTGATATTTACAGGTGCCATAAAAGATAAACATAAGCACAAATTTTAGTCACAACTTGTTCAAATTTATTCTCTGTGATTATCAAATAACACATTTGTTGCTTAAAGAATAGTCCAGTAGCATAAAAACTTAAACCCAAAGTATAGCAACAAATATGCCAAATGGTTGTATTTTATAATCCATGATTTTCTGATGCAAGATGACATATTTAGGGAAAATAATAAATTAACTTACCACCCAAATTCTTTCTCATTTTTAGATCAAATGTTTTAAGCAATATCCACTGAATAATTAAATTAAAATAAATTTTATTTTTTATGATCATAAATGCAACATATGTTTACTATAGAGTTCCATTTATTTTAAATAAAGCAAACTCCACCCAATTTCTAAGCTTCGTTGGAATATCTGAAAGTCACTGATCCAAAGTGAACATTTTCCATTTCAATGGACGAATCTTCATAGGAATAAAAGACGATGTGATTGAATCCTAGTTTATAATAATGATAATGATTAATAGTAAATATGAATAAGGTATTTATGAGACAAACACTGCATAAATGTATATTAAAATGGAACATTTTGGTATAGTGTGACATAACTGTAATCAAATGCAGAACTTCAGAGATTGTAAACTGAAAATATGTGAGCAGGACATGTCTGTGTACACAACAAAAATGAATCATCCAATATTTTATAGAGCTAGGTTTTCCGCATGTCTAATTTCCATAATTTCCAGATACATCTCCATTAAAGAAAAGATTCACAGGGATGAAATAAGTTTTCATATGATCGTTTCCTCTATCCATAAAATATTTTGCTAAGATTTCTCTTAAATTCATAGAACTAGACCGAAATTTTTAAATAAATATTGCTTAAAGCCAACTGCGAATTTAAAGTGAATAATAAAATCAAAATTTGAGCATTTGGAAAAGAACATTTAAATACCATCTGTGAGCCTGAAGTTCCTATATGATTATGAACCAACAATATTCATAATTGTTTTACCCCATCATTTCTGACACTATAAACATGAAATAAATGTAGGCATTACCTTAAACCACCAACGTATTCTTGTTTTTCAAATATAGTGATGTCAGAGTAGCCTAATCGAGCCAAAAAGGAAGCGCAACTGATACTTGCAGGCCCAGCACCAAAAAGAGCAATCTTTGCAGAATAGGCTTCAGGCATTTTTTCTGGAGGAGGCAGAGAAGGATTTCTGATTTGTGGGATATTCATTGCTTTGAACACCTATGGAAAAATCAGTTGTCATGGTTAACATTTTTAAACTAAAAACATATTTTTAATGTTTAAATCCCTTAGTGTTTTAAATAGAAATAAACAATACATTTTCAGTAGTAATATGACACACTGAGAAGTTAATAGGGCCTAGTCGATGACAATCGGTGCTTGACTCGCAGTCTTTGAAAAAGTCCTATCTAGACTCACACCTCCTCTAGGAAGCATTCCTGACTCACTTCCCCTACTCCTACCTCTAGTCCAAGTTCAGTGCTCTTCTTCTAAGCTCCTGTAACATACTTTGTACGCCTCTAACATAACCATTTACCACTGTACCTGTTTATGTGTCATGTTTCCACGTTAGTAGGACGTCAGCACCTTGAGTCAGAGAATATGTCTTATATAAAAACACACATACATATAACTTATTAACTACATGTTTTGGAAATTTTTAAAAACACACTACCATTATACTACAGCAGTTAGCACTAATCTGGCACACAATAGACATTCAGGAAATAATTTGTTGACATCTGCTTCTGGTTGTGATAGATAAGCTTTTAAAGGATAATATTTCAAAAATCTGTTAGAAGCACTGGAGAGCTACTGAAGACAGACTGGGGGGCCAAGATCTCAGAGAAAAGGGAACTTCAGAGAAATCAAATGATAGCTTAGAGTTACTTTTACCCTGAGGGAACTGGCCACTTCTTAGCAGAGGGAGGAAGGCTAAGAATCTGGTAGAGTATCACAGCTCAGAGGAGACGGCAAGAGACTTTTGGCAATCTTTTAGGACTAGAGACACACTGGGTTTGGGGAATGTAACAGGTCAGAAACTGGAAGCAGAAGAAAGTGCAGGAAAGCGAGCTTAATTCTTAAGCTGCATAGCAGAAGAGGCTAAGAATCTAAACAAAAAATCTCTGTAAATCGGAGGAGAGTTTTCTGCACTCTGACTGCCCAGAGGAAACAAAAGTTGAAGCGCAGGAGTAACTAAAGAAGGAAGAGCCCTAGTAAACACCCCGGCATATGGCTGGAACTTCTGAAGGGCTACGCTCTACAAGTGGGGCAGACAAGAGGTGGACAAAAAACCAGCCTAGGTCAACTCTGCCCCTGATTTGAATGAAGGTGATTAGTTCTCATTCTACCTAGCTACCAAATGAGAGAGTGGACCTTCTGTGGAAGATAATAAGTCAACAGCAGCATCTACAAATTTTCATATACAGTGTCTGGCTTTTGATAAAAAAGCCCAGGCCTGCCAATAACTAAGAAAACAGAATGAGATGCATACATAACCCAGTAAGTGTAGTTATCAAACATAGACTTTAGAATAACTATGATGAATATGTTCAAAAAATAAATAAGAACGTGAACTTCACCAGGAAACTGGAACTTGTGAAAAAACAAAAGAAATTTTGGAAGAGAAAAAAGTACAAAATTGAAATTAAAAACTATATAAATGTATTTAATAACAGATTGGACAGGTGATCAAAAAAGGACTAGCAAACTGAAGATGCATCCATAAAAACCACCTAGACCAAAGCATGCAAGCAAATAGGAAGAAAAATACAGAAAAGAACATGAGACAACAAGACAATATAAACAGATGTAATATATGAGCAATTGGAATCCTAAAAGGAAAGAAGAGATAATAAGCCAAAAGCAACACTTGGAAAAAAAAAAAAAGGAAATAGACTAAGAATTTCTCCAAATTAATGAAAGACATCAAGACACAGATTCAAGAAGTTCTAAAATCTTAAACAAGGCAAATATAAAGAAACCCACACTCATGTACATCACAATAAAATTGCTGAAAACCAAAATAAGAAAAATAAAGCATTGAAAATAACCAAAGAATAAAGACATAGTACTGTCAACCAGCAATAAAATGGCTGACAGCTTTTTCCTTAAAAGGAATGATAGAAGTCAGAATACAATTAAATATTTCTTAAGCAAATGAAAGAAAATACCTTCTACCTAGAATTCTACTCAGAAGGAAATATCCTTCAAATGTGAAGGCGAAATAAAGACATTTGCAGAGAGAACATGCCAGCAAGAGTAAAAGAAATACTAAAGAACATTAAAGAAAGTTCTTTAGGAAAAAGGAATTATCCCAAATGGAAACACAGAAATGAAGGAAAAAATAAAGAGCACTGGAAATTATAAAAAATCAGGAAAATGTAAATGAATATTGACTGTAGAAAGTAATAATGTCACATGGGGTTTAAGGTAAATGAAAACTGAAACACATGATAAAAGGCATGAGAGGTTAATAGAGTTAATATGTATTAGATCGCAGCATTGTCCAGGAAATGGCAAAAGAACTAATATATATTAGACTATAATCAGTTAAGGATGTATGTTGCATATCTGCAATAACTACCAAAAGAATAGTAAAAGAATATTTAACTAGCTAAGTTGTTGGTGGGGGAAGTGGAAATTTTTAAAACACTTTATCAGTACAAAAGAAATAAATGAGAGAAAATTAAGGTAAATCATTGGGCAGGGAAGGGGGTAATAGAAAAACAAATAAGCAGATAGTAATTATAAACACACATAAATGAGTAATTACATTAAATATAAGTGGATTAAGATTCCAATTAAAAGATCAAAATTATAAAAGATATATATATCTTAAACATACAGAAAGGTACAAAGTTAAAGGATGGAAAAAGTTATGCTATGCAAACACTAACCAGAAGAAAGCTAGTAAAGGTATACCAGTATCAGACACATTAATTAGATTTTAAGGCAAGATGCATTACTAAAGTTAATGAATAATAAAATGGCCTATCCATAAGCAAGATTTTACAATTCTAAATCTATAGGTACCTAATTACAATTTCAAAATCTATAAAAGGAAATTAACAGAACTGAAGGTATAGAAAAATAAATCGATATGTTCTCACTATTCTCCACTCATCCAAAACTTGACTATCGACAGAAGTGGCCTATGAATAAATTCATATTAAGGATAAATTATTTATAATATTTAATGGATTACCTCACAGGGTTATTTGCATTTAATAGAACAAAGCAGTATGTTTCTCTCCTGTGGAAGACTAGGCAAAGATCAAAAGACAGATGGGAGTTTTCTTGGGAGTGAGGAAAAGGGGAGGTCTATCTGGCATTGATGTTTTCTTGACATCCTTCCATATACACCACCAATGACTCTCAAAGTCTGCCATTCAAAGTTTAAGGATTTAAGGAACATCCAAATGATCCCATCTAAAAATTAAAGAGGGTCTTATCAAGCAATATTACAAGGCCTAATTCCTCAGTCTGAGCTAAATGGCCCCACAAATATTCCCACAGCATTTTGTCATTTTTATCCTAATACTTTATCACATTTTACTGGTTTACTTATCTGTTTCTTCCCTTAGACCATAAGATCTTTAAGGGCAGACACCATCTTTGAATTCATCTTTTAATTTCTAGTGTTTTTTATAGAAGAGGGTATATACGTTAATTAATGAAGAGTTTCAGTTAAAACAGACATATAACCATTTCTTATTTCCAGTACAATCTAGGGTTTTACAAATTAAGCTGGTTGTTCTATTTAATAAATTAAATTTACAAACCAAGAATTGTTAATGAAGTGTTTGAAAAACACAGCACTACACCATCTGGCTTCCTACCATGCTATTCTGCCACCTGAGAACCTAAGGTAGTTAGCTGCACTAAGAGGAGCGCGAACTTGTGATCAATCAAAATATTTTATATTTATATCCTTTGAAAGGCATTCTCTTCCATACCAATGCTGTAGCACTTGGACTATTTTAAGATTATGTTACTTTCCATCAATAGCATATAACAAACTTTTACAGAGCCTTATGACATAACAAGCACTGTCTTATAGGAAATGATGAAAAAGGCCTTGAACTAGCTCTGAAGGACCTAGTTCGGCTTATTTTACATTTGCTGCTATTGAAATTATGTTTAGCTACCTATAACTGAGCACATACTATCTTCTAGGCACTTAGCTAGAGGTTTTACATAATCTTTTTTCAGAACATTATAGCTTACAATCTGACTTTCCCTATAGGTTATAATGTAATCAGAGGATGTTCCCTCCCATATGTAATCCCAGGATATAATAGAATTCTACCACACAGTAGGCATACAACAAGATTTGGATGAATTTCAAAATCCCTGAACTCCAGTTACAGTCTTCAACAAATGAGTAATAGTCACCAAGGAAACACAGTTCTTCCTCAGTGATTCAGAAGGACAGTTATTTATAAGTGAATATTCTTCTTGAGGAGCATTTTAAAATAGATTTCCTGCATAATCACCCTGTGATTTCTGATCTCTTACTCATCTAGAAAGCGTATTTCTTTCATCACTCCAAATTGACTTTACTAGCATTTTCTTTATAATTTTCACATTATTTTGAGGCAAGGGAGAGATTATCCTGATTTTAAAAATGGAAAGCTCAGACACAGAGAGCGACCGTGGGATCTTCCCTCAAGCCTCTTCACCTTCTGGAGACAGAAAAAATGATTTTGTAATCATTATATAGTGCGCTCTAAATGAAAAAGAACACAGCATGGCAAATGCAAGGATATTTACCAATTCTAATTTCAGGGTAACTCTTTCTCATTTTAATCTTTCTTACTTTCTAAAATGGTACACAATGAAAATAAACATGAATGTTTGGTAGCTATAATTCTTCCTCAATTACTCTATTTGTTCTTGTTAATCAAGTAATAGCAAAAACAAACTATGGGGAAATCATGACAAATAAAATTTTCTTGGAAATTTTAGAATATCTCCACTAGGTGAAGGACGAATTGTACAACGATAGCTGTATTCTGCATACCTCTTAAGAGGTTCATATTTTTGCAAGTATTGAAATTGACTTTATTTAAAAATAAAACATCATTTCTGGTAATTTCTAGAGATATTATTTCATCAGTGTAGATCTAAAAGAAATCTTAATAAAAATAATGCTACATTGATTTTCATTTTGCTGGTTTGGGTTTCTTTGCATTATTTAATTAGCTGTATGACAGTCTGGTTACCTTTTGAATGCTTGAATGGAGAAAGATCACTATTTGTGCATCCAAAAGTAAGTTACCTCAAATTGCATGCCCTCTAGGAGACACTTCTATGTAATTTTCTTTGTAACTTGCTTCCTTTTGTAAAATAAGTCAAAAGAAATATGAGTGCATGCTATGCACTGCCCTCAGCCTTTGAGAGGAAACATTCTAGGGCAATCTGACAGCTTTCTTCACAACAATTAAACAAGGGACACCAAAAGTAGGAACTATGTTTCAAATACATCTGAAATAAGGAAAACTTCATGCCACGGCAAACTTTCAGTTATCAAAATTATTAAAGTGTTGGTAATTCTTAAAGATTTTATTTCATTATTTTTCTCATTATTATAATAGACACTATTGTGAGACATCTCTGGCATGATAAAAATACTGCGTAATTTGAGATCAGAATATTCTGTTCCTTTCAATTTCCACTTTAATTCAGTTAACATCTTTATGTGCCCTCTATGCACTAGACACCAGATTGAGTAAGACAAACACAGACTCTCCAGTAAGTAGCTCCCTGGATAACAGAGTACTCATATGTCTTAAATAAAGAAAAATTATTACAAACAATCTGTTAGGGGTAGTGCTCATTTTTACATATGGTGCTCTCTTGGAGCCCATGAGAAAGAAAAGTTACCCAGAAAGGAGAAAAGACAACACCTGAGCCTAATCTTTAAAAATTGATATGTGCTATCTCAAAGAAGACTTTACCTCTCTAAATGTCAGCTCCAAAACTAGGAGAGTAATAATCACTTCAGCAATTTATTGTGGAGACTGACAATGTGAACAATCTTCAAAGTTAGGGATGACTGCTCATTTTATAGACAAAGGAACAGATTCCTAAGTTATTATACTTACGTTATAGTTTATGTTTTTATAGTGACTATACTATGTGTTATATTTGAGATTTGAGGCTGCAAATGAATTAAATGGTTGAAGTTGACCAAATATAATTTGAAAACATGGATGTGTATAGCTTGGTTACGAGCAACTTTACTGATCCAAAATCATATGCAGGTTCAAAGGGGCCCATTTGCCTTCAGGATTTGCTCATGCTGTTCCCTGTGCCTTGAAGACTCACTCACTGCCGACTTCATGGAGCTTGATGAACACCTTTTAGGACTCAATTTAAATTTCACTTTCTCAACTCAACTTCCCCTCCCTGCTAGGCTATCTATTAGGTTTCCTAACTACCGATTCCCATTGTACTGTCTCCTGCCCCTGCTCAGCACTTTATGGTAATGTGCATGCTTAATTGTCTTTCTTTCTCGGTAGGCAATAAGCTCCCTGAGGGCTAGTATCACTCCTGTCTTGTTCATCACTGTATCCTTCACACCCAGACACTGCCTAGTACCTAACTAGTCACTCAGTTGTGTATTCAATGGTGGAGTTGGAAACTAAAGCTGCCAGGGGCCAGGCAATCTATGTTACAGCTTGCTGAGGATGGGAGGATAGCAGGGAGGCAACAGAGGGTAGACGGAGCCATGGTGGCCTAGAGAGAGATCCTCCCCCTTCCCATCAGATTAATAAAATAATAAAAGGACGGTAATTAGAAGGCGGTCACAATTGAAGTGTACTGGTTACTATGTGATATTCCAGACAATCATTTACCAAACTAATTTCAAAGAACCAGACTTTTGTTTTGTAGATCATTGTTATTTTTGCTTGTATGCTTATTACTTTTCATCTTATTTGCACTTCCTTTCTTCTACTTTTTTAGAATTTACCACTAGCATCACCACACCACTCCTACCTGTTTGCTCTCTTTCTAACTCCTTGAGACGAACACTACTAATTTATACACATTCTTTATCTTTTCTGCTACACACACTTAACACCATAAATTTTCATGTAAAAATGACTTTGGCTGCATTTCACAGCTTGTCAATGGAAGGTGTCATACAGGTCTAAATATTTTGTAATTTCTATTGTGATGAACTCTTTCCCCCATAAGTTATTTACAAGTGTGTTTTTTAAATTTCCAAACAGAAATCGGTTGTTCCTGTCTACATTTTTGTAACTTTATTTCTAATTTAGTTATGTCATAGTTTAAAAACATACAGTCTGTATGTACTTCTTTAGAAATACATGCAACTGTCGCTGACCTAGTACGCAGTCACTTTGGTAAATGTTACCCAAGTGCATGAAAGGTTGTGTTCACCCTAGATTAGTTGGGGACAGGACTCTCTATAGATTTGTTAAATCAATCTAATAAGCTTTATTTAAACAACCTAATTTTGAGTAAGGCCATGCTGTAATGTATACACAAGTTTATGAATGTTACATCTGTTAAGACATTTATACTCTTTTCATTACTTTTCTCTTTATTTTTATTAATATTTTCCCTAAAATTCTACTTTTGCTACATATTAATATCACTACGTTAATTTTCTTACAGTTAATGTTTGCGTAGCATATCTTTTTTCAACCACCTTATTTTTAAGTTTCCTGATAAGGTCTTTCTCTTCTAGATGTCACAAAGTAGTTTAGAGTATTTATTTTTAATACATTCTAGACTCACTTATGTTTTAACAGGCAAATTTAGTAAACATAAATTATTCTGATTAACTATATATGTGGATTTATTTTACTATTCATTTTGTGTTTCCTGTTTACCAGGCTTTTTCTTTGCTTCTCTCTCTTTTGTGTTTTATTTTTCCTTTCCTGTCTCTCATTGGATTACATTTTCTCCTCGCCCACGCCTCTTTGTTTCTATGATTGCTTGGAAGTTACAGATTGTATTCCCATAATTTTTGTGATTATCTTTTAATTTTTAACACAGGTAAATCAATGTTTATAAAAACGTATTCTTAAGTTATTCAGTGTCTCTTCTCCTCCCAACATGAAAGGCCATTAGCATACTTAACGACCGAATGCACTCCCCATACCCCCACCTCAAAAACTTTTCTTATCAACATTATATAAAATTTTATTTCTATTTTTACATTTGATGTCCCAAAATGAGTTGTTATTATTACTTCATAGTTGATATTCAATTATATCTACCACCATATTTTGCTTACTTCTTTGCTCATCACTGTTTCTTGCATCTCTTTCTCTTTCACTCCAGATTCATTTCATTCATACTGAAGAATAACTAACTTTTAACAGTTCTCCTAACAAGGTGAGTGATAAGCCACCTTAGATTTAAAATGCCTGAAAAATATCTGTATTAATGTCCTTATTGTTAAAGGAGAAATAAAATTCTTTACCTTAGTCCTTTAAAAATACTGTTCTCTTGGCTTCTGACATCTATTGATGTCGATGAGAAGTCTGGGCTCAGTCTAATTGTCATTTGGTTTTAAAGGAATCTCTTTTATCTTTTTCTAGAAGCACTGATTCTTTTGTCATCCCCCGTATTTTACAATATTATAACTGTTGGAGACAAAAAAACTTCCTCTCCCCTTCAAAGTTTCTTTCTGCTGGTCTAATAATCAAATGGACATGAGACATTAACAGAAGAAAATCAAGTTTATACATATGGGAACCCCACATACATGAGCGGGTCAGACAGAAAGGTAAAGTGAGGTATTTACGCCATCTTGAGCAAAGGAATGGGATAGGTGCCTGGGGCTTCAGAAGGGAGGAGCATAATTCACAGGACAATAGGAAAAGCAGATGTCCAGTAATTAGAGGTTTGCCCTGCCATACAGATAGGGCATAAAAACTTATTTCTGGTAATAACTATTATTACGGGCAAGGCCCTCAATTTAAATTTAATGAGAGGAAAAGTTTCTCTTGAGTCTGCAGGGTCTCAACTGCCTTTATTTCAAAATATTTCACATGCCCAAGCAGCACATCTTGGGGACACCTGTTCTGAACCCTTTGACAACCATGGGTCCAGGTGACGAAATTACATCTTTCCTTTCTTTTGGAAAATTGTCTACCATAACTGAATTAAGGGTGCTCTTTGCCAGTTTTCTCCTTCTCTCCCTCAGGTACTCCTTTAATACGAACATTGGCGTCTTCTAAGCTTCTTCTCTATTATACTTTCCATTTGTTTATATCTCTTTTGTATACTCTGGTTGAATTTCTCAGATCTATTTTTTCTAGTTCACCAATTATATCTGTGTCTATAGCCAGTTCAAAATTTAACGGTTTTTTTTTTGGTGTTTTTATTTCAGTGACTATGTTCAATCAACCATTTTTCACATTAAACTTGTTTTTCATAATTTTATCTGATTCTTATGGCTATTATTTTACGCCTATTTATTTTAAAGGCCCGATTATGCTATTATTTGTGTTTCATTAGGATAAAGTCATTTCTGGGTTGAGTCTTTTGATCACCACTGGTAGCATTAGTTTTTCTAATGAAGTTTTGAACTTTTTGTCACAGAGTTATCTTGAGTGAAAGTTCTCTGCATTGCACGTACCCTCTTGCTTCCTATATCAAGTCTGTGGTGGCCTCCTCCTGCCCTCATTCCTCTCCCTCTCCCACTGCAGAACCAGGTCTCTTAGTGAAAAGCCAGGGCTCCGGCGCCCAGGTAATAGTCAGAGACATCACAGAAGCAAGTTACTGTGCCCCTAGGCACATGCCCAAAACACTGCGGCACAGCTCTCTCTGCAGCCTCATATAACCCCAGCCCTGTACAGTAGTTGCATCTATTTTTTTAACTTCCTACCAGGAGTGGGTGAGTCCAGTCTTCTACCATGCATAATGTGTTGGGTACTTATTATCCCACACAAGTCACACACTCTAGCAGCTCCTCATTGCTTACGCAGAGTCTAGCAAACAGCAGCCCAAGTCTTCTGTTTACTGTCGAACATTTCTATACCATCTCTGGTCCCCAACGGTTTCACTTCAACTATTAATTTTTTTGCGTGCTTATTATATTTCATTTATTTTATTATACGCGGAGCAAAACGGGTGGCTTAAATTTTAACTCACAGCATCATGCCTCTTATAAGTGATTCATGCTGATATAGTATTATTGTTTTATACTACTTTATACTACTACTCATCAAATATATTTATGAAAATATGCCTATGTTTAAGTTGTTAAGATTTAAAGCAAGGAAAATCCATCATTCTAAACTGTAAGGTGCCTGTAAGAGTACGTATATTTGGACTCACAAAAAACAAATTCACAAGAAAAAAAAAACTATTAGCAAATAATCTTAACAACCATGCAATCTGGTAAATCTCAAAGTTAGTGTCCCAAGGAAAAAAAAAACTATTAGCAAATAATCTTAACAACCATGCAATTTGGTAAATCTCAAAGTTAGTGTCCCAAATCTCTGAAACTTATTTTTATGTTTTGAAGCTCTAGATACTAATACATAGTTTTAAAACAAACTAAAATATTGTGCTGAAAATCATATAGCAATTCATCCAGTCATACAGTTTCATTATCAATCATTGTGTCAGCCCTGAGTATTTTTAATAGATTCCTAAAAGTTTTTGGAGAATAATGTCAAATATTTAGAGAAATTTATCAGGACATTATTCCTTTCTATTAATCGTTGCATTAAGAGCAAAAGGAGAGACACAAATGAAGCCTTAAGAGAGATTACTTGCATTTGCATCCTGAGAGCAATATTTCACCAGGGTGCAAACTATTGATTTTATTACCGTTTAATGTATATTTTTCATGTACATCTTATTTCTTCCAGAAATAATTATCTTTTTTGTATGAACAGTATTCACAAACTATTGTTAATATTGCTTTAAAAAGCAATAGCATAGAAAAATTTTATTCGAAGATGATATGAGTGTGGGACAATAAGGCCAGTGTGAGATATAATCTAAAAACTATTCTCTAATCCATATTCTATTTATAAATGACCTATAAAAGGTACTAGCCATAAATATTGGTTACTATTCATTATCATGGTAATTTGTCTTAGTTTTAGATTAGCTACATGAAATGAAAGAACTTATTCACCAGTTCGCCAAACTGTACCATAAATGTGCCACCCTCACTCCTAAATTTACTTCTAGATTAGGTATCACAAAATCAGGTATAGGCTTTCCAAATTAAAATAAAACATTAAATATAAACTTAAGCTTCAGGGTCCCTCATTGCATGGGCCCCGTCTAAGGCTCTGTATTTAAATTCTGTGGTAGTGCTTTTGTGTAATTTTTCATAGAAGGAACCCAACGTTTACCAGCTCAGGCTCCAGAAAACCTGGATCCTGGCCCTACAATAATCCTTCAATGGCCAGAACAACAAAAGAAAAAGTAAAAGCTTTTTGGGAACACGCATAAATAAAACGACTAAGAAATCTGTATTCATCTTACAAAACCTATCTTAATATAGTTACTTCATATTTCACAGCAAATGACGTATAGTGACTTCATTTTGTGAGTTGTGAGGTATAGTGACTGAGGTTTATGTGGCCAAGCCAACAAAGTACAATATTGTGAAGTTGCAGCCAGAAAACCTGGGTTTACATTGAGTTTGTATCTATGATGTTACATTATCCAGCGCAATTGATAGTTTGTGAAATAATGGAAATTAGAACAATAGGTTTGTGTTCTAGATCTGCCTCTTATTAGAGGTGAGCTTGTGGAAGTTAATTAACTTCACGGAGCCTCTTGTTACTCAAACATAAAATGGAGATAACATTTACCTAAAGGGTTGGCTTGAGGATTAGTCAAGTTCTGAGTAAAGTACCCAACACTGTCCAGGGCACGAGGAGTTTGTTTAATGTTTACTATGATTTTTAATCACTTTGATCCTTAGTTTTCTCATGTCTAAATCAGAAAAACATCACCTAGCTTACATGTCTCAAGGGCGTTTCTCAACATCTTAAAGTGAGATATTACAAAAATGCATGGAAGTGCTTGACAAGTATGGTGTATTATAACTCTACATTTTCTTCCTGCCTGATCCTTCCCTTTGTACTAAGGTCTAGTCACCTCCAAAACCAAGTGACAAAAATTAATGAAGACTGGATTATCAGTCCAAGGATGCTAATGTAAATGCACATGTCTTACTAAGTTTGCTACAAAATTTCAGTTGTTGGCTTTATTATTTCCTAAGAAACTACAATGTTTCTCAGGACCTGTAGTTTAGAAGCAGCCTATAACAACACTTACCTCTAATCGATGCTTAATCAATGTTTGTTTGATTAATTGAATCCTTACCTAGTAGGAGCTTATTATACTGGGTGTTCATACAAGCCAGTTTGCCTGGGATAGTTTTGCTTTGGCCTGCTGCACTGAATTAATTCTTTTTTTGTTTTTAAAGATTGGCACCTGAGCTAACAACTGTTGCAAATCTTTTTTTTCTTCTTCTTCTCCCCAAAGACCCCCAGTACACAGTTGTAGATTCCAGTTATAAGTGCCTCTGGTTGTGCTATGTGGGACGCCGCCTCAGCGTGGCCTGGTGAGCGGTGCCCTGTCCTCGCCTGGGATCTGAACTGGCGAAACCCTGGGCCGCCGAAGCAGTGTGTGTGAACTTAACCACTCGGCCACGGCGCCGGCCCCTGGATTAATTCTTAATAACATCCTCATTCACTCTCCAAAGTATCTCTGTCATTTGATGATCTTACTTATAAAGTAATCAATGTAACACACAGAATATACTCAATCTCACATTTCAGTTTATGTAGGTATTTTTTTGGTAATTGGTTCTAATTTGAGGACTGCACTTCATTTTTTCCTTCGTCTCCACTTTTCTACTTGATAGATGGGATGTATCACATAAAGACATTATTTGAGAGAAGAAATTGAATACTCTTATTTGTTAGTATACATATTTTTATATACTCCTCAAATATGCTTAGAAGGCCAAACTGAAGTCTTTTAGTGACTTTCATGTTCAACATGAAGATATGGTAGACATATTTGTCCTATTAAAATAATCACAACTAACTCAAGTAAGTATGTTCCTTCTTCATTCACAAGTCTTCAAACTACTTATTTTAGAGTTGAAGCAAAATACAAATGTTGACGTAACTTGAGTAACTGTAAAATGTTCCTCAATGTAGTCTCATAACACTTGGTTGTTTGAATTGTATTTGTGCATAGTTTATTGTATTTTAAGTATGGATCAATTTGATTTGAACTGTGTCTACTCAATAAAATATAGAAATAAATAGAGACAGTATATGATATATAAACAGTATATGATGGAGGGACAAGAACTGGGCAATGCCAAGTGAGAAGTGATATAAAAAATCTGCTGAGAGATACAATTAAAGAAAAACCTCAAGAGTGATTCTGCTCTCAGTGAGTTACCTGATTTAGGCTGGAATTCCACTCATCAGTTCCACTCTTAACTAAAAGTATAAAAACTAAACTAAAAGTACAGTATCGAGAAGTATATGTCACACGAAACAGTATATTTGTCTATTAAAATAAATAATCCCATAGAATATTTACTGTGAAAAACAAACACTGTTTTTAGACACCAATTTCATAATCTAACATATTCTTAAAAACTCATAATTGAGGCAGAAACTTTAAGTTCTAATCCTCTGGCCTTCATTGATTTTAGCGTTTAAAGTCAAACTTTAGAGCCCTAGAATTAATTTTAATTTTCCTAAATTTCCCCAATAACTCTTTGAAATCAATAGAAGGAAACTGATTTGACATGCAGCTAATTATCTACTAAGTTATTTTTCAAACTTTAGGAAATGAGTAGAAAGATGCACTCTCATTTCATTCTCCTTTTGCAACAATTCATTAGTTAAATTCGAGAGACAATGAGAGTTTAGTTGGTCTATTAAATGTGATAAACAAATGATTTCTTAAAAATTCAATTAAATACTAAAACATATTTCAAAATAAAATTTTCAGGGGTTGCATTTGTGTAGAGAAATTTTAAAATACTCCTGAAATTGATAAGAAAATCCACATCACACTATGATCTCCAAGTTATTTTGTTTCAGCAATATTGTTAGACCTCACTGATTTAGGAAAAACTGCCTCTTAGAGAGAGTTGGAATCACCTCATAGCTTGTTTGTCCCACAGGCACACACAGTGTCTGAAGCAAGGTCACTGCAGATGTGGGGACAGCAAAGGATTGAATAATAATGACAACACAGGACAGAAGAAAAAAGAAAAGCAGCTGGTCTCCTGATTCTACTGCAGGCTATCCTTTGTGTGATTTATTCCTTTTTACCACTGTCCTTCCAAATCATATGCTCATGTTCAAATGGAAAAGTATAAGGTAGGGATTTAATCAGTAATGGCAGACTACAGAGTTGATATTTGATAAATCACCTATAAGTTATAGGAAAAACAATTTTGAAAAATATCATACTATTTTAGTCTGCTTTCTTAACCTTTGCTTAATTTGGTTGAAAGATAGATTTGTATTTCTTTAAAGGTCAAAAATCAATCACTGTGTTATCAAACAACCAAAACATAAAATCGTTGCATCACGTTCTGCTTTGACTTAAGAACTCATATCAATAGTTTAGTGGTTAGAAAGAATAACAGTATTTTGCACTTTATACATTTTCTTTTCACTGGCAGTCAATTAATATGTTGTTTGTGTTTTGCTTATCTTCATAACAACTTTGACAGTTGAGTAAATTTAAGTAAACTGCCTTTTGACTTAGGGAATACAGAACGTTCTAAATTAACTTGGCCTAAGGGGCCAACTTAAAAAAATGAATGAAAGCTTTTCTACATAGTTGACTGGGAGATTTTTATTTACGATTTGATAGATATATTTGAAGCCACAGTTATACAAAGTACAACTGGAATGGAATAAGAAGATACATTCCTATTCCAAATTCCATGATTCACTTAAAATGCATTTAATGCCATCTTAATCCATGCTATGCCTTAAATAAATAAATTTTGCTTTGGGAAGGGGTGGTAGGAACCTCATTAAAACCAAGTGAGAGTTCTCAGAAGAATGATGTTTCTCTCTCTTTCTCTCGTCCGGGTCACTGACAAACTAACAATATTAGTTTAACTCATTTTGTTTTGAAATGCAGCATTAATTCATATACATATTGTGTGACCTTTCACTTACTACATCCTTGCAAGCTTGCCCTGGTTTAATGAAGAGGTGATGGGTCCCCAAAGAAAGATGTGGAAGAATTCAAGTGTATCTTCTCCATCAACTAAGGATTTTCTCAGGTTGTAAAGCTCATATCTTACACTGGTCAGGTAAGCCTAATGTAATTTTGAATTTGGTAAGAAAAGAAATTAAATCCAAGAATTTATTGCAACAACTCACAACCTCAAATTGTTTCTATTTTCTCATTCCCATGAGCCCTTCCTTAGAATTAACCTGTCAGAAAGCAGGAAGGGAATAACCCTGATTTATTACTAAAAGCGAAGTGAGACTTAAGCTTGAGCGATATTATGGGAAGGGTCCTAAAAGGAAAGAATATGTTGTGTTTAAGTTGACAAAACCAGATAGGGAAGTCATTAACTAAAAATCTAATGTCGACAGGCATTTAATTTGGCCTTCTAGCCAACTGGACCCCAAGGATTACAAAATTTTACTGTAACCTCAGTATAAGCTGATCATTTAAATGATACATGGGAATTGACGTGGTAGTTCACTCCAAACAGGAGACCCCAGAGAGCATAAGATGTCCCAGAGAATCAAAGTCATATACAAAGGATTCATAAAAGGGAAAGCCATGACCCCAACTTACAGGATAAATAGTGACAAATGCTTTCATTTTATTTCATTATAAATTTATATAGAAATTACACATCTGCTTCTAATCTATGAGTTTATAAATCTAATGTTAAAGAATATTGTTTGAGGGTTTTTGAAAATTCTCTATTACTCAAAAATATTCTAAAATAATGCTGATGTATTATTGTGAGCTGTAAAGCTTAAAGAGAGTTTCAGGGAAAAGAATCAGTTAAGCGAGATAGCCTTTTCATAATGGGGTTCCCTTGCCACACTCCAATGTAAAATTAATAAATTCTACTTCCAAATACTCTAATACATATAACTTTCAGTCAAAGTACTTTAATAACCTCTGGGCTTGCAATTAATTTGACATATGGTTTTATAAAATTTCATTTTTGTAGCCAAACTGTTGAATAAAAATACTGCTTATGGCACAAAACATTTATACTTTAGCTGTGTAACACACTAAAAATGTTGGATATCAACAAAGTACCAGGGATTAAAGTTACTCTGAGATTTTTATGTATTAGGGGGGAATAAAACAACTTGCACATCTTACATACCTCAGTAGAAAACTGCTGCAATCCACCAATATTAATTGGTCCCTCCTCAGTGGCATACAAATTGCATCCACCGACACAAAGATCAGAGGTTGGACATACCATTCCACAGGTCAAACCAAGTGGGTTGTCAGAAAAAATCGTCTTAGCAGATCCATAATAGTTCTGCAAAAATAAAATAAAGTTTTATTATGTAACAATGTATCTTAAACATTCAATTACCCAATATATTCTATTAGATTACTGGTTTGAAGATCAAGATATATATAAGATTCGGAGGTTACAACACTTTTTATCATCAGGAACCATTAAATAATAAATAGCAGAGTACCTAACATACAGGAATACTCAAAATATGATGTATTAATAAAGGAACAATTAATCAATTTTGGAAAACTGAAATTTAAAATACAAATGTTCTGTAAACAGTTTTCTTTCACAAGCCATCTAACTATATCCTGCCAAAATTCTTCTCATCGTTTTTAACAAAGGTATATTAGATAGATTGCTTGAACAAGTTTAAAACCTAAATCTTAAAACTGGAAACAAAAAAAGGTTATTTTCAGGTTATCTTCCATTTTACTAAATTTAAAAGCATCCATGGCTCTCTTTCACTTCATTTCATCTAGCTTGTCCGGGGATACTATGTATTATGACTCTCTGTGTTGATTATCATCCTTCAATAACATCCTACTAGCCAAATGTGCAAACGAAACTCATTAGACAGGCACCCCTGGATAGACCTTGATAAAATCATCTCTTATCACTCCCTTACACACATTTGACTATTACGGAGTAGCTTAGAATCCTACTCATTTTATCAAGAGTTTTTGGAATCCAACTTGTTCATAAATTTTACAACTATATTATTTACTAAATAAATAAGGAATCATAAGTTGAATATTTCAGAGGCATTTTTTCCTTTAATCAAAAGAATTAGACTTGATCAGTATTCCTCAAAACTGTCAAGTACATCAACAATAAGAATAATTTTGAGAAACTGTAACAGTCAACAAGAGAACACAGAGACGTGACAACTAAATGTAATATGTTATCCTGGACAGGATGTTGGATCAGAAAAAGGACATTAGGTAAAAACTAAGGAAATCTGAAGAAACAACAGACTTTAGCTAGCAATAATATGTAAGTAATGTTTCATTAATTGTAATGAACATGCTATACTAATGTCAGATGTCAATAATAGGGGAAACTTCGTGCAGATATATATGGGAATTCACTATACTATCTTCACAATTTTTCTGTAAATATAAAACTGCTCTAAAAATACATTTTAAAAAAGAGATAGTAGAATGCACTTAACAATATGAAACTAATGCATTTAGTTTTCCTTTGGCTTTTGTTTAATATACTTTGAAAGGTCTTTGAAAACATATGTAGATGACAGAATACTGGAGATAATAAACAATAGCAATAATCTTTACTATTTATTGACTCTTGAGTCCATTCCTGGCAATCTGCCAGGCCTCTATTAGACCTTTATCACCACTCATCTAACATAAGATGTCCAGCACTCAATCAAAAATTTGTAGGGATAAGAAGAGACAGAATTTAATGCCTTAAAATCATACAAAACATAATTAAATGAAGAAAATCCACAGGTGATCCAGAAATGAGAGCTAGCAGAAAAAGACTAAAATAATCTTGATGGAAATTCAGGTAAAGAAAACACAAACAAAATAGATGAAACAATTAAAAATATAACCAGAATACTGTAATCTAGTTTAAAAAAATCAAACTGATATTCCATAACTAAATAAAACATTTAAAAATTAATCTTAATGAATGGTTTTGAGAGCATTCATGATGGTTTAACAGTATTTGTTTTATTCAATGTGTCTCCTTAGCAACCAACAGTCATGTCTGATACATAAGAATGTACTTCAATACGTATTTTCTGAATACATAGTAGGAATGTGCTATGAAATTCAATTTATAAATAAGGAAACTGAGGTAGGACAGCATAAATAATTTGCATATAAATGGCAGAGCCAGCATTCAAAGTCATATGTCTAACCATATACTCTTAAGGACCAAGATATATTCTGTCTAATACTAAAGCATACTGTTCACCTCTCAATAGATTAGAAAATCTGGTTACAGAATTGTTACTCAGCTATAGTACACATCTCAACGTAAAACATACACACACAGCTCTTTTCAATATAACCATGAAGGCATGTAGCTAGCCCATTAGATTAGTTATGCTTTATGCTTCATTAGATGATTTTTGATCTTTAGTTTTGATCTTTCTGTCAGACCAATGAAAAGTTATTATAAGGTAAAAGTCTTTTACTCTTAATTCAAGAGAATAAGATCTGTTTCTTCCTCCAAATTTGGTCATATTTACCACTGTTTTTGTGACAGTCTTTGTTAGTGTCACTAATAGGAGCCAAGAATAAAGCACTAAATTGTCAAAGTAAATTTTTCAAAAATTAACATAGGACTCCCTTACACATACAGAAAGAGTGAAATGTGTCAAAAATTTTATTTGAATCATTAATAAATAAGGAATCATTAAGACAGTAAAGCTGATTCAAAGAGCATTTGAGTCTGACATGGCTTAAATGGTGAATTCAAGGGGCCAGCCCAGTGACACAGCAGTTAAGTACACATGTTCTGCTTCGGCTGCCTGGGGTTCACCAGTTCAGATCCCAGGTGCAGACCTACACACTGCTTGTCAAGTCATGCTATGGCAGACATCCCACATATAAAGTAAAGGAAGATGGGCACAGATGTTAGCTCAGGGCCAGTCTTCCTCAGCAAAAAGAGGAAGATTGGTGGCAGATGTTAGCTCAAGGCTAATCTTCCTCCAAAAAAAAAAAAAAAAAAGGTGAATTCTACAAAATATTTAAATAATTTATACTAATTATTCACAAATACTTCCAAAATATACATATGGGATTTATCCCAGGAATGCAGTATTGGTTTATCATCCCAAAAATAAATAAATGTAATACACTGTATCAATAAAGAAAGGACAAAAATCACACAATCATCTCTAAAGATGCAGAAAAAGCATTTGACAAAATCCAATACCCCTCATGATTAAAACGTACAACAAAGCACAAACAGAAAGCAATTTATTCAACTTGATAAGGCACCTCTATGAAAAACTCACAGCTAACATCTTACTTCATGCTGAAAACCAAATGCCTTCTCCCCCTAACATCAGGAACAATCCAGGGATATACTTCTATTCAGCACCGTACTAGAGGTTTTAGCCAGATAATCTGGCAAGCAACAGAAATGAAAGGTATACAAATTGGAAGGGAAGAATAAAATTATTTCTACTTGTAGGTGAAATGATCTTGTATATAGAAAATCCTAAGAAATCCACTAAAAAACTATTAGCACTGTGATGTTTAATTTTATATGTCAACTTGACTATGCCATGGGGTGCCCAGATTAAACATTATTTTGGGGTGTTTATGTGAAGGTGTTTCAGATGAGATTAGCATTTGAATCAGTGACTCAGTAAAATAGATTGCCCACCCCAGTGGTTGGGCATCATCCAATCCGCAATCCACTGAGATCCTGAATAGCACAAAAAAGTGGAGGAAGGAGAAACTTGTCCCTTTCTGTTCCTGTCTGCCTGGTTGGGCTGGGACATCAGTGTATATATATCATTGTGTTTGTGTGTGTGTGTGTATACATATATGATAACAACAAGCTTGTAGGATATAAAATCAATACACAAAAATCAATTGTACAAACCAAAATGTGAAATCAAGAAAATAATTCTATTTACAAGAGCATCAGATATTGAAAGAAACTAAAGAAGACATAAATAAATGGAAAGACATCCCATGATTATGAAATGGAAGACTTATTATTAGGATGGCAATACTCCCCAAACTGATCTACAGCTTCAATGCAATCCCTATCAAAATCCTAGCTGATTTCTTTGCAAAAATTGGTATTCTGACCCTAAGATTTATACGAAAAGTTAAGGGACCCAGAATAGCCAAAACAATCTTGAAAAGTAAGAACAAAGTTGTAAGAATCACATTTCCTGATTTCAAAACTTATTATAAAGCTATGGTAATCAACACAGTATGGCACTGTCATGATGATAAACATATAGATCAATGGAATAGAATTGAGATTCTAGATGGAACCTTCATATTTATGTTCAATTGATTTTTGACAAGGGTTCCAAGTCAATTCAATTGGAAAAGAATATTCTCTTCAACAAATGATGCTGCGATAACTGACTAGCTACATGCAAAAGAATGAAGTTGGATCTCTACCTCACATTGCACATAAAAACTAACTAAAAATAGATCACAGATATAAATGGTAGAGATAAGTCTATAAAACCTTTAGAAGACAACATAGGAGTAAATCTTCAGGACCTTGGATTAGGTGATGGTTTTTAGATATGACGACAAAAGCACAAGCAACAAAAGAAAAATACATAAATTGGATTTCATCAAAATTAAAAACTTTTGTGCTACAAAGGACACCATCTAGAAAGTTAAAAGACAAAGAAAATCATATGTGATAAGAAATTTGCTATATAAAGAACACTTATAACTCACTACTAAAAATATAAATAACCAATTAAAAAAGGGGCAAAGCATTAGTATAAACGTTTCTCCAAAAATACACAAATGGCCAATAAGCACAACAAATGATGCTCAATGTCATTATCCATCAGCGAAATGCTAGTCAAAATGACAATAACATACCACTTCCCACTTACTTGGATGGCTACAGTCAAAAAGACATACAATGAGAAGTGCTGGCAAGGATGTGGAGAAACTGGAACCCTCACACACTGCTGATGGAATTGAAAAATGGTGCAGCTACTTTGAAAAACAGTTTGGCAGTTCCTCATAAGGTTAAAAATAGAGTTATCATACAATTCAGCAATTTCACTCTTTGGAGTACGCCCAAGAAAATTTACAACATATGGCCATACAGAACTTCGTAGACTAATGTTCACAGCAGTATTATTCCTAACAGCTAAAATGTAGAAACAACCCAACTGCCCATCAACTGATTAAAGGCAAAAAAAAAATTGTATATCCATATGATCAGATATTATTTCGCAATAAAAAAGGAATGAAGTAAATATACATGATACAACATAGCTGAACCTTGGAAACATCATGCTATGTGAAAGAAGCCATTCACAAAGGACCACATATTGTATGATTCCATTTATACAAAATATCCAGAATAGGCAAAACTAAAGAAACAGAAAGCAGATTGGTGGTTGCCCACAGATGGGGGTCTGAGAAAAAATGGAAAATGGCTGTTAATGGGTATGGGGTTTCATTTTGGGATGATAAAAACATCCTCAATTTCACTGCGGTGATGGTTGCAACTCTGCAAATACACTCAGCATCACTGAACTGTAGATTTATATTGGCAAATTGTAAGAGATATGAATTATGTCTCAATAAAACTTTTACATTTTTTAAAGTATACTTACGGCCCTAGAAATTATATAGCAATGTAATAAAAATTACTTGAATAAGATTGCTAGATTAGATACAAAACTGGACAATATCCTAGAGGACAATGAAACATAACTTTTGGAATTATCTTTTCTACTGAACAGAAATAATTTGCATCTCTACTGAACCCAGATCTATAATATGTAAATTTTCAGTCTGAATTTTTAATTAACATTAAATAGCAGAGTCAACCAATGGTTCTTTCTCCTAGAAAATTAAATAATACTTAGGTGTTACCTTGTATTTATTTAAAAATGATTTTAATATGATAATAGTAAACAGATACAGACTTAGCGCCTTGGCCTTATTTTTTGCTTTTGGATAATTTTACTTAATGATGGTCAATGATGAGAATTACTAACTCAAAATTAATTAGCCTATTTCTAAGCAAACATCCGCAATTCCTGCTTAAACCCATTGATCCCCTCACTTAGCACCTGCAACTAAGTAGTTAATCACTGCTGGAGAAAATCTCAAAGTCATTGTCAGTATTCTTCCCTCCTCTTACTTGACATCTCAGGAACATTTGACATGATTAATTAATAAATATTTATTGACTGACTCACTGACTAAAAATTCCTATTGCATAATTAGAAGTGTCCTTGTAATATAAAAACACTATCATGGGAAAAAATGTCAATTGCAGATCACTTTTAAGATTTGAAAAAATAAAAAAAGCACAGAAAGAATAAAATCTAATTAAACACCTAAGGATCTTTTACACAAGGATATTGATTGTTTTATGAGCCCTAAATTAAGTTTCAAGATGGCACATAAAATGATGACACAAGAAGAGAAAGAGATACATTGTTCAAAAAAATGCAACAAAGAAAACATTTAAAATTATACTTATGGTTCATGACTCACTGTGGTTGTCAAACTACTAGGGGCTGATCTATCACAGCACCTCATTGACAATGAAACCGCCTAGCAATTCTTCAACACTCTCACAACTCCAATTGTAGCCCTTACACCAAAATAAAATTGAAAGAGGCTATAAAACTTATAAAAATTAATAATAATTACTGAATGTTTCTTAAAGAGCACTATGGGAATTTTTTTAAAATGCAAATATATGCTTCCTGACATCAAGATGCTTTGGTAGCAGACTAAGAATTCATTTCAGGCTGAGGTTTAGAATCAGCTTTAAACAGGTGGCAATCAAAACAATTCTGCGGCGATAGACCTAAGAGATGAGAGGGAAGGATATACAAGTCATTCGGGATTGATATGAGTAAATATTCAAGAAAGTGCAGAATATGTCTTGGCATAATGACTTGGCAATTTGGTTAGAGGAGTTCATTCGCTCACTTAGGAAATGATAAGTAGAAGATATATTTGAAAAATGTGCTTAAACCAAATTATGGAGAATCTTGACTATCAACCTAAGGGTTTAGTGTTTAATTGAAGCTCTGTAATAGAAGGGAGCCAGTATTAAGGGACTAACTGGAAAGATAATTGTAGAGATGACATGCAAATTGTCAGAAAGGGAGTAGAAAGATAGGGAATGTGAAGGAGAAGACATGATGATATCTAAAAAAAGGAAAGCATTGGCATGAATCACAGAATACAGAAACATGGTTCTGAAAACAGGCAGAGCCAACACTGAACTATGATTCAGAAGTCATCTTTGCAGCCCACCTCTCACAAATATGAAGAAAAGGGAGATAATTCCACCATGTAGGGTCCGGGTACTCACAGTCAAAGACATTCAGAAACCTATTAGCAAGGTAACACCTCCTCCGCTCTTTCCATTGAGAACATCAAGATCAATACCAATTTTTTTCTCTCATAGTTAAGTGGGAAGATTTCGTGAGTCCTCCTTCTAAACAAGAGGTTTGACTTCTACTCTGTGAGCTCTTCAACCCTTCTAAAAGTAAAGGCTATAAAATTTAAATTTAGAAGGGTCCTTTAAAGATACCCCAGCAGTCTCCTTCTAGAAAATACACAACCCACTTCAACTGGTTTCTTCATGTTAGTCAGTCACAAGCATTTTAGTCTTCTATTGTGTGAAGAAAAATGTACAGGGCTGTGTCAGGAGGGATAAAAAATAAATACCTGATCTTTTGTGCATAGATTTATTTTATGCATAAAGCATAAGGACTTTCACCCATTCTTTGAACAAAAATCTAAAAGACAAAAATGATGTTTGATCTGTTTCTTGTTTTCATAACACAAAAGAACACGCATTGAATGTTCTCCAGCCCATTAACTTACCCAGACTTTTCAGGTATTGAATTTTCTATTACTCATTGGGGTTTTTAAGGTAGGTTCTAAGGTACAACATGTGCCACTTAAATGTGAGTTAATTTTAAGATAATTTGAACTTTTATTCTTTGCTTTTTATTTTAAAGCTATAGCTTGAAACTGCATTAGTATCATCCATCTACAATTTAATGATTTTTAAAGTCATTATCAAGAGACATGAAAAACTCACAAGCCAGCTATCCTGTCATATGGTATAACTAATTTAACAAATAGTCCTATCATATTCAGGCCTTCATATGACTACAACATTATCAATACAGCTGGTGGATTTATTTTAAAGTGTTCTTCCTTCTTCCAATGACAGTTTTCACAGATGGAAGCACCCTTCCAAGATAAACTCCAATCTGTTGCATTTAAAAAATACTTGGGCTAAACTTCAGTAAGTTCGCATGTGTGAAAAGGGTGAATTAACATTACTTTTATTTCTGGATTGAGCTATCTAATGGTGAGTGTACTGATATACACTAACTGAATAGAAAACGTCTCTAGCAGAACAAACAGAAAGTAAAGGCACAAGGAACCCTCTGTCAGGCTGTCACTATCCCTCAGCAAACAACCTGTGGGTCTTTACACATTTGGCAAAACGCGACTGGGGATATATCCTGAACAGAACAGACAAAAATTCCTGCCCTCACAGTATTCACATTCTCATGGGGACAGAACAAAAGCTTTGGCTGGTTTTATTCTGAAAATCATCCTTTCATATCTTACATAAACTAAATTCTAGAAAAGTTTTACATAATATGATTAGAGTTTTAGAACTACGAATTTACTTTAGTCTCACTTAAACTTAATGTGTGAGGAAATAAATAATCATCCTTACAGAAAATAAAATTTTTATCTGATCTTGAGATGCTAAACTAGAAAACACACATGCATGAGCGCATATGTGCAGACAGACACACACACACAAACACACACACACACACTCATTGGCTTTGAAGCCATACACTCCTGGATTTGAATCCTGCCATACCATCTGATTGGGGAAAAACGATGACTGGAGGAACAAATCTCTTACCCTTAGTTTCATCACTTGAGAACCGCACATCAAAACTTTTTTTTTAATTAGTCATAATTACATCAAGTATTTTTTTAAAAACTTGACACAGGTAAGATGCCTACTACATTACGTGGCATAGAATAGATTTAATAAATTTAACTCCCCACCCCACACCTGTAGGCTTTTTCTCCCTAAAAAGGCTTTCTTAAAATGTTAATTCTAAGAGTTTAAGATTTTAACATTTATTAAAGAAAATGCATGTTAGGAAGTAGAATAAAAAAGAAAGCAGGAAAGAAGCAAAAAGTATAGGAAGAAAAACTATCATCAGTCGACTAAGCCATAAAAAAAGAAATGGCACAGAGGCATGTAAATAGGGCCATAATTCTTCAAATACCTTACAGAAACGTAAAAACATCACTTCTACTTCTATTTTCTGCAACCTATCCACCCTTCTCTATTTAATTGACTTGAGAACTTACAATTTTCCCTATGACTTACTTAGAATAACTTAGCATATGTGTGTACATGTATTAAATTCATTAATCATCAAGTTTTTATTGAACACCTACTAGTGAGAGGCCTTTTGGTAAGCACTAGATATGCCTGAAGAATGAGTGTTGTTGCCTCTGGATTTTTCTAGTCAGATGGAAGAAAATTTTCATCTATACCAAAATGCATTCTTTTCATACCTTATATCACGGTTCAAATGATATTTGCTTTAAAAAGCTTTACCAATATTTCAGCCATTTTCCAACTAGAAGCATAATGCCATAGTGTTCTTTCTTTGTACTAGATCTTTCTGATCATTTTATTTGTTAATATACACTTACAATCGATATATATCTTTCTGATGTCTTTTGCTAATTTTTTTATTAAGGTCAGGGATCATGTCTAATCTATACTTCTTGTCTATAAACAGACAGGAGAATATAATACTAGAAATTCAGTTGATTATCATTTATCTTTTAATGTCAAAAATAAACATTTCTATAAAATTGAAAAGAATAAAGTGCTTCACAGTTTTTGAATGACCAATTTAAAGTAAATAATGTGGTTGTCTGTTGTAAAAATTAGAAAGTTCATTTTATCCAGAGAAAATGATAAAACGTACAATAGATTTTGTAAGAAATTTACAGAGGCATAATTTTTCGTTCCTAGGGGGTAATTTAAAAACCTGGAGAGAAACAATAAGATGCAAGATTATTCTATTTAGTGTGTGCTAGAGTTCACGTATAATAATATACCATAATTCACGATATAATTTTATTCAAGGAGATAGGATGTCTTTCTACATCCAGGCTTCAATGCAAAATATGGAAACAGATATGTTAGAGTTAATGATCATTAAAGCTAAGAACAAAAGCAAAAGTAGAAATATGTAAGTGTCATTTATAGATATTACATAATTTACAAGCAAATTAGAATGTTTTCAGAAATTACTGAAGGTGAGGTAAAATTAATACTGATGGAATCCCCATTCATATACTACACAAAAAATGCTAAAAATTTTTCTCTAATTTATATTATAAATTTTAGTTTTCACTGAGATTATTTTTCCTTACGACCCAACTAAATAGTACATCTTTTTAAAGGCAACCAGAATTATGGCTTAAATATAATTCCTTTTATTTGAACAGACAAAAATATACATATACTATATACTAAAAGGGTAATTTGGTGTCTAGAAGTTTGATGTAGAAATCTAGTATATCTGGATTAATTTGCACTTTATGTATCTCCCTCTTATGAAAAATATACTAAAAAAAAGCTGCATCACATGTTACTGGCTACTTAGCAAATAACTGAGAATTATTCCTTCTCTGATTTAATTTAAAATATACTGGTTACTAATATTTGGGAACACTGAGTAAAACCATGGAGGTTTTCGTTGTTGTTTGTGTTTAAAAAATCATTTATTATTTAAAAAGACAAAAAAAGAATCAAATCAATCAAATTGTTAGCAGGGGTTTTCAAAATAAATTTGTATTCTCAAAAACAGGGGGCCGGCCCCGTGGCCGAGTGGTTAAGTTTGCGCGCTCTGCTTCGGCAGCCCCGGGTCTCACTGGCTCGGATCCTGGGCGAGGACATGGCACCATTCGACAGGCCACACTGAGGCAGCATCCTACATAGCACAACCAGAAGGACCCACAATTAAAATATACAACTATGTTCTGGGGAGATTTAGGGAGAAAAAGTGGAAAAACAAAGAAATAAATGAATAAAAAAGAAGATTGGCAACAGTTGTTAGCTCAGGTGCCAATCTTTAAAAAATAAACAAAAAAATTTGTATTCTCAAAAACAAATATATGTAATAGCAAAATTACAAACTGATGCTGAGAAACAGTTCAAATAATCTTACCTCAAACAAGATTTAAAACAACAAACTCAGCGACTGTTGTTGAATATAATATACATAAAATAATTACTTAATAAGGACAGAGTTTCATTATTTATGCCATGAGAGTTAGACTGTAATTTCACATTCCTATTTTCTTCTACTCAAACAAAATAAAGTCAGACTATTTTGTGAGGGTTTGCTCTTCATTCACAAGAATTTGAGAGACTTCTTAATTGAGAGGGTGTTGTGGTGTCTATCATAGTGTGCTATTACATTTTGGCTGGTAAAACCAGCTGTCAGCCACTATGTGCACAGTGGGTACAAATAGATTTATCAGAAAAGTCTCCATTCCCAGTATATTAATTTAAACCCTTTACATATTACATAATTAGCTTTGATTTTAATAATTTACTTAAAATTCTTCACTTTATCAAAGCAGTTTTCAAAAAACTAAACCCAGATTTCTTTATGATGAAGTCTACCATTACATTTTTCGTACCATTCAAGATGTTAATAGTGCTTATAAAATTCTGTCATGATAGCAAATATGTGACTTATTTAGCTTTATATATTTTAATAATGATTCATAATATGTGTACTTTATTCCTACAGATAGTGTAGTGTGATGCAGACAAAAGCTCACTGGACAGGAAAATTCAGTTACACTATCAAGTGGTTGTGTGACCTTGGATAAATCACAGCCTTGCTGGTTTCAAATTCCTTTTCCATACAATGAGATGGCTAGTTAGATTAAAATTCCATTTGGTCTAGAATCTGTTAGATCGAATTGTACTTATTAATATTAAAAAAATATTGTAATGTGTCTTATGTGTTTATACAGATTTTTGTCTTGATTATACTAAACAAAAAGTTGTGATTCCAGTTTAATTTACACATACATATATAAACTATATATCATTGTTCTGTTTTAACAATAATTTAAATTTTTAAAAATGTTTACCTAGGTATATGTTGAAATGTGTCCATACATATACACAGCCACAATGTGGTACTACTTGCTTCATATAAAATTTGCTTAAGATGTCCAATGAAAATCTTTTCTCATTTAGTTAATACCGACATTACTTTTACATTTTCTATTGCTTACGTTTTAAATTTATTGATCAACAATGCTTTGAGTTATAGAAGGTTTTTCAGAACCAAATGTTCATCATTTGAAGCAGAGATGAAGAAAAGCAGTTACCATTACACATTGTATTTGCTGTGATTAAAAGTAAAAATGTAACCCTTTAAAGGCCCAAAGACAGATATTACAAAACAGAAAGAAGACAGATTTTACATAAGCATTAATGATTCAACAGATAATGTAATATCCATCTATCTTTTTCAGAACAATATATTAAACATGTGACATTTTGAAAATAATACTCCAGTCCTTTGTTTTTAACACTAATAAATTTAGTATCCTATGATTTGCCAGACTCAACACTAGGAAGTTATATATAAAAATTAAAGGCTGAATTCTGGAAAATTCAGTTAATGTTATATCAACTAATAAGTGAATCAGGTAAGGCGGCTACATGCTTGCACTAATAATTTTAAATTAATATTTTATTATAGTCTGAGCACAGTGTTCAATAATTATTTTGTAGAGCTTTTTTTCATTTCATAAGACTAGTTTTACATGTAAAGAAAAGCTAGGATATTTTGAAAATAAATATAATATCAGAGGAATGGCCTTATTCAATGATAAGTATATTTCAAAGTATAGTAATCAAAACACCTTGATCCTGTCAAAGACAGATAGATAAATAGGACAAACAGAGAGTTTGAAAATAGATCTAAATAAATATAGAACTAAATATATGATAAAGGTAGCATTTAGAATGCGAGGAAAATATATAATTCAACAAACAGATTTGGAATTATTAGTCATTTAGAAAAAAAGTCTGGATCTTTCTCTCACTCTGTGCACCAAAATAAAAATTTAGAATAGGAAAATGTTAATAATCTCCCTTCACCCCTCCCTCAACCTCAATAAACTAAAGAAACTAAAGTTTAATTATATCCTTCTATGCCATTTTTAGCCTTATAGACAGTAGAATTTCTTTCTAAAGATAATATCATGTTATTCATATTAGTATGAAATCTACTCTTTTTTACTAATAGGGATACCCTTCTAGATTAATCAATATAAAATAATGCATTTTTAAGAACAGCCTCATAACATTCCATAATATAAATATAACCTAATAGACTTAGCAATATTCCTAATGAGGGGCAGTAAAGTTGTCTCCAGTTTTTTACTACTTCAAACAATGCTACAATTGTTACAATAAATAATATTGTACATATGCCATTACATGGTGGTACTTTTATTTCTCTAGGAAGAACACATAATAAAGCATTGAAGGCATAAAAGTATACATATTTGCAAATTTCAAATATAGTTCCACAGTATGAGTTCTGTTTCCTTCTGCTAAATAGCATAGGAGGTTATTAAACTTTTTAACTGCAACAATCTAACAAGAAAACTAGTGTCTTCTCTTTTGAGTTATATATTTCTCACTAACACGGAAGCAGGACATCTCTAGCATGCTTATTAATCATTTGCATTACCTCTCTTGTAGTGTTTACAACCTTTGCCCATAATATACTGGGTTGTTGTTCTCACTGAAATTTTCAGGAACTCTGATTAACAGAGAAGTTAGCAGCTGGCCTGAAGCATGCACGGCACAACATTTTTCACTTGAGTTCAAGTTTGGTAGTTTTTATTTTAAAATATATTTTAAAATGTGTGTAGTAAAATTTGTTCTCATATAGTTCATAGCTTCAAAATTATCCTTAAATATGTTTCTTTTTATATTTAAAACTTTGGTCCACCTAAATTTTATGTTAGATGATCTGATGAAAGGTTCTAAAAGTAATGTCAAAATTATACTAGAACCACTTTTGAAAGAACCCATTATTTTCCACTGAAATGAAATGTCCTCTTCACTATGCACCATGTTCTCATATTTACTTGGTTCTGTTCACAGACTTTCATCTGTTCCTGCACAGATGAACAGATCTTTCATCAGCTCCAGAAATGCATATGCCTTTACTAATACTATCTTGTCTCAATTATAGCAGCTTTATAGTGAGTTTCAGTATCTAATGTGGCAAATATTTTTGTCTTATTTTTCAAAAGCTTCTTTCTTCCATATACCTTCCAAATTACTAGTCTAGTATTTACCAATAAAAATCTAGGTTTCAGGGCTGGCCCGGTGGTGTGGTGGTTAAGTTCACATGCTCCACTTCGGCAGCCCAGGGTTAGAGAATGTGGATCCCGAGTGTGGACCTACATACCACTCATCACGCCATGCTGTGGAGGAGTCCCACATACAAAATAGAGGAAGACTGCCACAGTTGTTAGCTCATTGACAATCTTCCTCAAGCAAAAAGAGGAAGATTGGCAACAGATGTTAGCTCAGGGCCAGTCTTCCTCATCAAAAAATAAATAAATAAATCTAGGTTTCAATTAATCTAGACTACCCATTAGATACTAAATATTTATTGCACTTTTCCACATGTATTGAGAAATAGTTATCTGCTATGATTCCTCTTATTTAACAAGTTAAAATTACAGGTAAAATGTTTTTTACAAAGTTATTGTGAATGTATCCATGAGCTGTCATGTCCAGAGACTGAAAATGAAAAGGCACTAAGCCAGAGAAATAAGTGGAATCATTTTAAAAGCGTTTTCCAAACCAGGTGAACATAGGCTTCCATTTTCAGGTCCTCTAAGAACATAGTATATGTAAATCCCTTCTAAAGACACATGTAATCATTGCAGTCCCCACAGTCCACAGATAAAGCTTCAAAGAAAATCAGCAGCCAGAGTAAAACATTTGTAAACATACAAGGAAACAAAGCACTATGAGTGGAGCCAGTAGACATCAGACAGTATAATCAGACTCATAGAAACTTAAAATAGTGGAATTCTCAGAATATGAAACTAAGTATTTTTATATGTTTTTAAAAGTGACAGGCTTTCAAAGTGAATAAAAACCTAGCAGAATTTTTAAAAATACATATAAAAAACTCCTGGAAATGAAAGATAAAATTGCAGCTCAAAGCTCAGTAGACTATTTTAACAATATATTTGAAACGGGTGAAGAAGGTATTAGTAAATCTGAAAATAGGATTGAAGGAAATTATCCAGAAAGTAACCCCCAAAAAACAAGGAGATGAAAGTGATAAGTCAAGAGCCATGGAGAATAAAGGAAGAAAGTTTAACATACATCTAACAAGAGTCCCATAAAGAAATGAGAGAGAAACAATGAGAAATTCCTCCAAATGATGAAAGACATCAATCCACAGATTCTAAAATATCAATGAAAACCAAGCAGGATAAATAAGAAGAAATCCAGACTTAGATAAATCATTGTAAAATTGTTGGACACCAAAGATAAGAAGACACTTAAAACAGTCACACTCCAAAGACATATTACCCTCAAAGGAGCAATAATTAGGCTTCTGTTGACTTTCCAATAGCATTAATGCATGGCAAAACACACTGAAATGATATCTTCTTTGAGGAGAAAAAAAAAAAAAAACTACCAATCCTGAGTTCTATACATAGTGAAAGTAGTTTTCAAAAGTGAGGAAATAGAAAAACAGTTTCAGAAACAAAAATGAAGAGAATCTGCCAACAACATACCCTTACTGAATAAAAATTTGAAGTATTTATTCCAAGAAAAAGTAAACTGCTTTCCCTTGGAAATTCCAACATGGGAGAAAAGAAAAAAAAAGATTAGAAAAAGAAAAAAAAATTGGCTAAAATGGGAATAAAGTTAATCCGATATTGACTATTAAAGCATTAACAATACTATCTCATCAAGTTTTAAAAGGATAGAATATACAATATCTTATGAGATAAGAAGGAGCTAATTAGAACTACAGTACTTTATGCCACAAGACCCACTCACACTAACACCCCAAACGACACAGACCTATAACATACAGTATAACAGTTGTAAAATTTCGAATACACTCAGCCCTAGAAAAAATATTTTTTTCACATTACTGAAAAACGGGCACCTCAACTGTAAAAGAAGTTGACGAATGAGTTCAGACTTATTTACTTAAACCAAATAGCATATTCAACTCTGCAGGATAATGGCTTGTTTCTCTCTAGGAGCATAACAGAGATAGATTTAAAAGCTCTGTTTTCTTGAGCCCCATCTTATGACAAGTAGGTAAGTTTCTGTCAGTACTCTTGGAATGGACAGAGGTCTCACAGTTATCATCTAGCAATACAAGTGAGGTCTCTAGCCTTGTATACCAAAGGTAGCCTAAAATTTTATCACTACTTCTTTGTTTTATATATCTAAAATGTTCACATTTTTAAAAATTACTGGGTAATAAATTATGGACTCCCTAATATTTTTTTCATCTATTTACTTCTCTATCATGATAGTGGAAGAAAGCCCAATAGAGTTACACAATAGGTTAAGTATTTGGGCATTAGTTTCTAGGCACTGGGGAGCCACTGAATGTTTTTGAACAAAGGAGTAATAATAATTAGAGCTATGCTTTTAGAAAATTACTCTGGAAATGATTAGCTTTTTATTTGCTAAGGGTATAAACCGCTTAGCCATTGAAATTGAAAAGCAAACCAAAAAAGGAGGATGGACTAAATCTATTGATTGCACTTCTGCTTTGTAACACTTGTACCATTTATATGCATGTGTGTGTATTTAATGTACGTGTACACACACATGCATACATCAAGACAACTATTTTCAATCAAAAATATTGTTGTCAATAGTATTTATCAATAAATTCTCCTAGTTAAATTTTGTTGCTCGCCTCACTTTTAGTTACTGTCAACAGGGATCTATGATAAAGAAGCAGCTTTTCTTTTACCTTGAGGCATTTAGTCAGCTTTTCTCTAAAGTGTATTATTAAATTTATTTATCTAGATTTAAAAGCCACACAAATCTGAGCACACAGATTCTTTAAGGAAATTAGTGGAGAAATCAATGCTTTACAATTTAATGTAAAATTATGAAAAGAGAAGATATCTGTGTTGCTTAAAATAAAGCATCATGAAACAAAGTAACATTTTTAAAAAACAGTAATTTTTTTCACTATGTTTATAGATTGATCTCATGCATTCTTATATAAAGTACTGTTTTGTTCAAAGGAAAACTATCAAGAAATATAACCGAGTATTCACAGTTTGATAAATCTGAAATGTGTACTTCCAATTGAGAGATACAATTGCAAACAACAGCCTGCACGAATGAAACAGACAAAAACTGACTGAGGAGGTACAAGAGAAGTGAGTGTACCTTTGGAAACTAGAGCTGTAATCCAGTTTGTAAGAAAATAAAGAATGGAAGCATTGGCCTAAACTCCACTGAATCACAGAAACCTAACACAATACAACACAAGTGACATCCTTTTCTCAAAGAGGCACAAGGCTCATTGAGTCTGGCGATTCAATTACCCTCTCAACCTGGAAAGAACCCCCCTCCTGAGTTGAGGTTCACTGGCAGAGCAATGTGGGACAGCCTACATTGTACACAGCTGGTAAATATCTAAAAAGCTGTGGGCTTTAAAGAAGAAGAGTCTCTGACCTAAAAGGTCAGATTGCTACACTGATTCTTCAACAAAACACTGCTTACAATAGAGTTCCTTAAATGCCTGGCAAAACACTACATTATCAAATACTTCCAAAACTTTCTCTTCATATGGAAATCTGTTTAAATAAATACCTAAGTGCAATGTTTCATTAGGTAGTAAAGAATATGCCCAAATTAATGAAACAAAAAGTTTTCTTAAAAAAAAAAATGATTCTGATCTTGCTTAGGCATTTTATAAACTTTTCAAAGAATACCATTATTCTCTTTTTGTCTCTTTTTTCTATAAATGAATGGGATATACAGTAATTTGGAATCACAAAGTCACTGCTGAATTTTGGAATATCTAGGGAAAATTTAGCTAACATGGATCTTCCAAGATGGTCAATAATAATTCTAATATCTCCTCATGCTTAAAGTCAGGACTGCTCCCTTGGATATAATTTTAGCCAAAACACTTTAGACTTCAAACTTTGGACATTTCACTTCACTCCTTGTCTCATGAGGTCACTATTAAACAAATAAGATTTCATATGCTTCATATAAATTATTTAATTTCACATACAAGGCAAAGGTCTTGTGATGATAAGATGTTTGAGATACTATGAAGTTAATCAATGAGATCCTTCCCAGAATTCATCTTCTTAATTACAAAACAAATATAAAGCATTGATGATTTCCTACTACCTATAGGATTAAGTCTCAAATACTGAGCATAGAGTTAAAATATTTTCACAATCAAATCCCAATCTAATTGCCTTGTCTCTTTCCCATCGCTCATTTTCATCTAATCTACTCTCCATTCTAGCCACACTGAATTTGTTAAATGTCCCCAACCCTGCCATGTAGACACCCACATTCCTGCTTTTTCACATGCCAAATACTCATCCTGGATTGAATGGATTGCAGCACTAACCACACTGAATTATGATTAGTTTATTTTATTTTTTTTTAATGTCTCTGTTTTTGCTCATAGATTACGAATTTGTAAAAGGCAGGGTCATAGCAGGAACCCTATCTTACCCAGTACCTACCATTGTGTTTGGTAGACAGTAGGTGTTCAATAAATAACAACAGCTACAAAAATAGTAATCACTTGTATTTAACATATTGAATGAATAGGGAAATTAATAATTCTATATCAACAAAATATTTCTTGAATAATTACCATGTTAGAGATTTTCACATACAAGTATGATTCAGTTTATACAACTTTGTAAGACAGATGCTATCTTTCCTTTGTAAATGAAAGTAGAGATAAGTTATTTTCTCTGGGTTCACAATAAGTGGTCAATCTAAAATTTCAACCCAGACTTCAAATCCTAATAAATCTGACCACGTAAATTAATACCATGCTCTAGATCTAAATAATAACCTTTAATTCTTTTGAAATCTTAAAGCTATTTAAATTTATCATTTTTCTCCTAATTTTTTTAAAATAATCGACATACTGAGAAATGATCTTTATATATAAAAAGGTAACTAGTTGTTGAAAGAGCACTCACTGGATTTTTGTAGCTTTTCAGAACATCAGTTTTAAACCTTGTGAAAAGGATTCTCTACATCCTGATGGGGAGACTTCCCTCAGCTTTTACTCATTTGTTAAAGGATAAGACCCTTGGCTAAGAGCTCACAATGCTCTTTTTACAAACAAAAGATACTATTAATTAATCATTCAATCAATCAAACCTTCACTTAGTGAATGAAAACTGGGCTTAGCTTTACATTGATTAAAAAAAAAACTTAAAGATCAAAACTCCTTTTGTTCTACTCATGCTCATAAAAGTCTGTTTTCTATTTTTCAGTTTTTGGGGTTTCCTTTTGTTACAACTCTATCAATTTCAATGAATTATTCCAAATCTTAAACAAATTAACTGAATTTTAGTAGGAGAGCAAACTCCAATCTCTTGATGTGTCTCAGTGTGCCAGATGTAATACCAAAGCACATGTTAAAACAAAGATAGTCCACAAATTTGAAATGTGTTTTGATAATCAATGACACTTTCTATCTATAACCATTCAGCAAGATTAAGCTAGAATCAATCTATTCGGTGAATGCCTTAGATTAAAAATCATTAATTTCAACATAACTAAAATAAACAATGAATATGCATTTTCACAATAATCATAGCACAACTTGGACGAGACTACTTGACAAAACGTGCCACATTTTCACACGCCTATAGAAACCATATTTTTAATACTTTAATCCAATTCACTAAGACAACAAGCTTTATGCTTTAATCACAGGTCATAATAGAGATCAAAATCAAAAGCTATTATTAATTTTCATTTGCAGAGCTAAATCTGAATTTACCTTGTTTGCGATACTTGTGATGAATGACTTGATATCCAGATTTGTTGGACAGCTTTTCTGACAGGGGGCATCGGCACATTTCAGACATCTAGGGAATAAAAGAACTGGATGAAAGAAACTACAAAGTAATTAAAATAATGTTCTATATATTCTCTACACCCATACTCTATACCCAGAGTTTAAGTAAGAATAAAACTGTACAATTTTTAGGTACGAAATCTTGTTTTAAGCAATAAAGTAAACGTAGAGTATCTGTGTTTCACTTTTTGCACACCTTCTGAGGTGTATAAAATAGCACCACTCAGGCTAATAACTGCCTTTCCTCTTGGTGTTCCTCTAGGGGTTAAGAGGATCATACTTATTGAAGACACACCATTTACTCATTTACTAAATCAGTCTTGCTTTGATTCCTCACTACACTGACCATGCTCAGAGAACGCAGACTTTTATGCTAAGAGTTCTGTATGCCTTGTAGACTACAATTATTATACAAACGCAAAGGTACAGTCTCTCCTTTGACTTGACACATCCTTTCTTCCTCCCTTCATCCCTCTCACTTTCCCTCCTGCCTTTCCTATCAACTTCCCTCCCTGCCTTGTTCCCTCCCACTTTCCCTCCTGTCATCCCTCCCTCCCTCCTATTTTCTGATGTCTTTTAACCCACATACTATTCACATGGCAACTGGGCTTTGTGGTAGATGCTTCAGTGCACAGCCCAGACCCACCCCCTTCCGGACTGAAGCATTTATTCCCCCAGCTGCTGTGTCCTCAGTTGAAGAGAACAGGCTCAACCAAGGTCATGCCCCCTTTCCAGTGGCAGCTCACGTCCAATTAGAGGTCAATGAGGGTGATAGAGACTCAGTCCACTTGCCCCACTTTGGGGAACAAGTCTGGAAGGATCCACGACAGCCTTATTGTGGCTATGTCCAATCCTGATTCCTTTACTCTCCACCTCCTGCTTACTAATCCATCTCAGAATCTGCCTCCTGGGGAATTGACCCAAGACCAGATGCTCAAACTTCAGCATGCCTAAGAACCACCAGGGAAGCTTGATAAATGTTATAGTTTCCACAGAAGAGCCCGTCACAAATCTGAGTTATTGGCCTGGGAATCTACACTTTGAAAAAAGTCTTTAAGGTAATTCTGATATACATGGTTGGATAGGGAAAATCACAATTCTGTAATTACTACTTCAGGACTAAAACCATTGGCTAGAATAGTCCTTAATTTGTACATTAAATTGTTTATTTATTTGTTCATTTATCCATTCATTTAATAAATATTTAATGAGCCCCTGTTACATGGCAGAACCTGGGATACGAGAATATAAAAGTAATGAACAAGACCACCATGGTCCTGCTCTCATGGACCTTGTAGTTTGGAGAAAGCAAAGACATACAACAGGCAATTGTAGTAGTCAATGTGGTCAAACTGAATTTGAGTGAAACCAGCATGCAAAGGGAGCATATAAGAAGAAGAGTAGTCCTAGAGGCAGATCAAGAAAAGCTCTTTGAGAGGAGTAATACTTAAAGGAAAGCTGAAGATTGAGTGAGCATTAGGAAAGCGAAGGAGGGTGGGATGTGGAGCACAGGGTCACTCAAGAAAATGATCCAAGAATAGAAACAATTTGTGCCAAGGCCTGGAGAGAAAAGAACATGATAGGGTAGCTGAACTAATGGAATTTGGTCTGACATTAAGTGAGAGTGGGAATAGAAAAAAATTAGGCTGGAGATCTAAAACTTAAGATATACCGCTGTCTCATTTGTCAGAAGGCCAGAATTCTCCAAGAATTTCACTAAGAATGAATCCTACATTGCTCAGCGACAAAGGTGACTAGCTAGCTCATTTTCTACCCACTTCCATGTGTAAAGACCTTGGTTCATTTCCTTCGAGAAAACAATACCAGTCTCCTTGTCATTCTTTTGTGAGCAGGAGAGTCCTCTTCATTGTCTGAACCAATTTCTCAGTACCTAATTAATATCTTGTTTTTAAATCTGATCTCTTTTCTCTGGCTTGTGCCCTTAGCCTTCTTTCTAAATTAAATTTTACACAATGAATACCAAAGGCTTTTCATAATCAATTGTCCTCTCTGAAATGTAGTCATTAAACCTCTCCCCTATCATTTCTCTAAATGCCATTGTTAGATTCACATCTATCATTTAGCTGAATTCCTGTCTTCTCATACTTAAGATTTTTTCCCTAAAACAGTGTCACTGAGTTCAAAAAGAATTTCTTGAAAGTATGATCAGCAGCATACATTGCATAACAATGAAAAAAGAGCATAATGCATGGTCTATTTGGTACTTGATGTTGAAATAAGGTGATACTTATGTGTGTTATCTTTACATGGATAAATGTGTTGAGCATTGGTAGTAGTTTGAAAGCATTTCCTATTACGTGATAAAATAAATAGCTAAAATTTTAGCAAATAATACGCTGTCTTAAATATCTTCTAATTTATAAAAAAGTCATTTCAACAGTTTTTAAAATATCTGCCATTCCATAGGAATAAAGCAACACATATTTGTTTGTTATATGTATATATGTGTCTATATATATATATATAAAAAACATACAGATTCTGGTTATCCACAATGAAGTCACAAGTTTTCTGCTTGTCTTTTTTCTAACACCCAACTTGAATAACAAGGCAATTAAAAAACAAAGTTATAATGTCAGCAGGTATGAATGAGCCAAATTAAGACAGTGTATTTTTTGGTTCTTCCAGAGAAATCTTAAATTCAACATAAACAGATTCACTTAATAGCACTGACAATGTAAGGATTTTTAGTTGTGGTTATTAAGCCTCTTTACCAAATAATTTTCCTTTTATTATTGAGCTAGTTCACAAATAACAGCTGTTGGAAATGTCAGATGTTAATGAGGCAGGGCAACGCAAACCTGAATTGTAGCACTCTTTTTTTCTTTGGTGCCATGAATATGCCAGAATGGGCAGACTCTGATAATAATACCATCTTGCAATTCTCTAAGCGCTCTGCAGACTAAAGTGCATCAGGCTGCCATTAATCCCACTTATCACTCTGACAGCTCGGTAATTACACTACTGCTATAGCCAGGTAGTCCTAATAAAATATCAACCACTGCACTGGAATGCATACTGGTGAGATGTTTTATTAAACTTGGGGGGGGGTTGATCATCAAGTGACATTAGTGTTGACCTATTTTTCTATTTGACAATAAATTATCCTTTGACCATGCCATAATAGATATTACAGAGTGCATTTACTGTACCAAATCAGAAAGGTACTGCATTACCATGATGTAGGCAAATGGTGTAAATAAAATAGCAGAAATGCATGTCAGAATGTTATTACCTAAATTGCTTTAAATGATTGATACCGTGAAAAATCACAGACACAGTACTTAGGGGAATATGTCAACAATTATTGTAAACCACAGTTCTACATAAATTTTTCCTTAGAAGTAACATTTAAATTGCACTTGTTTTTATCTTCAGTCATTTAATTTCCCTTTTATGTTACAAAGTTACTCTGTTATTAGACGGTTTATTTTTAAATGCATTCTAAAAGGGAAAGTTAATTCAGATAAACAACTATGTAATATTTTTAATCTGCAAATAATTAAACTTTTACTAAGAGAAGTATATTAGATTATTTTTTAAAACAATGAAATATCTTAGATTTTTTACTAGTGATAATTTTTTTTCATTTCCATATTTAATAGCATAACGATGGATTTCATTAAAAGCAAAATATAGTCTCCTTAATAATGTTAATCTTTCACAATTCAACATGACAATAAAAAGTACGAAAACTTTAGTACTGTTACCTAAGGGACAAAAACTATTAAAGATATATTTATCCAGGATCTTTCTCTAGGGAAAGAGAGCCATGATTCCTCGCCCCAAATATCAGTGAGGCTGGACAGTTTTACTCCATAGTATGACACCAAAAAATCTTATGGTGAGTAATGAAATAAGCAACATTTCATTCTTCACACATCTGAGAACAGATGCCTGCTTCTTTTATTGTTAAGCATCCACACCAGTTGGAATTGTAACCCATGCTTGTTGAGTTGTCTAATCCATGACTTTAAATAACAATTTCTTTCTCAGGTAAAAAAAAATCACACAAATCTATTTGAAAACCCTACAGCCTCACATTGTATTGTCTTCGGAGTTTTGCTAGACTTTGGTTCAATCAAGTCAGCACTGTTTCATCAGGCTAGGTATGATGTATATTAGTCCATATATAAGCAAACTAGGCAAGTTAGTATTCACATTAAAAAATTAAAGTATTTTCCTAATATTGATATTGTAATTCCTCCTCATATCTTTGATACTGGTACCTTTATTTGAAGGTCTAACTAATTAAGATGTAGCAGGAGGGGACAGGATCTACCTTCCATACCCCATAATCACCAATGTAGGCAAACATGTAGTCTAATATCCTTCCTCAACTGAGCAATATTTCCACCAAAACTGGGCAGAATTGAGCATCAGGTTGAATGGAAAGAAGGTGAATCAAGAAATGGAGGTTAGAAGTGTAATGTGGCTGAATTCCACAGCTTGTACCCCTTATGCCCAGATCCTGTCATAAAAAAAGGACCCCCAGAAAGATGGTTGGTGTCTTTAAAACATAATGGGACTAATTACATGTTCTGATACATTAAACAGTCAAGAGGCATCCTCAACTTCCAATAATGCTCTCCACTTCTCTCAATATTCCATGAACAGCTTTTCCTATATACTTTCTGACTCTGCTTCTCTGATTACACCACAGGTCCTTACTAGCTCAGGGGTATTTGGAACTAACTTTGCATATTCCTAATATGCATCTTGGCCCAGCTTCTACATTCTGCTTGGCTGGAAAGCTAGGGCAACATCATTAAAAGTAACTGTATTTTTAATGCTGGGCATCATTCTGCCTTTTAAGCACTCGTATGATGGTCACGTTTTAAGGCTTTTAATATTTATTTGAATTTATAGGTTAATACCAAAACATAATTTTTAAATAGAGTTATTTATTTTCTAGAAATTTCCATTCGCATGTGGGTGCTTCAAGACAACTCAAGAGGAGTAAAATTTAGAATAGTACACAACAGATACTCAAAATATTTTGTTGAATGATGATGACGACAAGTCTGGGAATAAAACAGTTAAAAACTTTTCTACATTCTGTAGTCTGAGTCAGAGAATTACTGGTCTTCTCAGAAATTAATAGATAAAAAATGCGTATTTTAGACTTTTTGTATATTTTGAATTAAATAAAGGGACTTAAGTTAAATTTAATATTCATTTTTGATCTTCATATATGTGATTCTTAAAAATTATTAAGACTGCTTTTATCTCCACTGCACAGAAGAGAGCATTGAGGCTCCAGAAATCTCCCAGCAGCATAATGAGACCAGTAGCTGAGGCAGCTAAGGAAACTAATAGAACACATTCACCATCTTACAACCAGGACTATCCCATTCACGGATGAAGACAGTTTAGAATTTTAAAAGGTGATATTCTATTGACCTCATCTCTCGGCAACATTAGTGCCTCCTTGCCAGGGTAATTTAAAGACTGACAAAAAAGCAGTTAAGAAGTCAGAGCTAGAAAAAGGCTAACCCATCATCTCTCCTGGAGTCCAATTTTAGCTTGAGACAAAAAAGTAAAAGGTAGTCTTGACTGTCTCCTCAAGAGGCTTCTTAAGATAAAAACGTTAGGGTTTTACAGGAACACACAATTTCAAAGGCTTACACAACCTTTGTAGTCACTGAGGCACTACTTCATAAAACTAGGAAGCTAATTTTATGACAATTTTAAACAACTTTGGTGTAGCCATTTCTATTAAAAAGATACTTTTATTAGCATATTCTTATTTTTTAAAAAGCTGAGTATGCTACAAAAACCTAACGGCATAAGAAGCCACAAATTCATGTACATCTTATTCTACAAGCAAATAAAATATTTCCATAAAAACTTAGTACATATCTCCTTCTGAAAAGTTTTAAACAAACATATTGTCCTATTTTACTACACAAAGAGAATATCATCGTGAATATCTGAAGAACGCTGCTCTTAGATTTCTCTTTTTCTTACAACAGATACTGAGACAAAAACAAATTTTTGTTGTACAGAAGTGGAACAAGAGCAATGTGATAGAATCAGTGTACATTAATAATTGCAGGAAGATTCACTAGAAGGAAATAAACACGTATCACGCATATATACAAAAGAGAGAACTAATAAGGTATGAAAAGAGAACAAGTATAACTAAAGGAAATGGGGTCAGTCCTTAAGGCTTTCAGAATCAACTGGGACTTTACGATATTAGAAATAGAAATAGTAAATAATAAGACAAGATTTAAATAATACTACCAAATAACAATACCAAAATGTCTAAAAAAATAGGTTTATTTGGGGCCAGCCCAGTGGCATAGTGGTTAAGTTTGTGCACACTGCTTCAGCGAACCAGGGTTGACAGGTTTGGATCCCGGGCGTGGACCTACACACCATTCATCAAGTCATGCTGTGGTGGCGTCCCACGTACAAGGCAGAGGAAGACTGGCACAGATGTTAGCTCAGCAACAGTCTTCCTCAAGCAAAAAGGAGAAGACTGGCAACAGATTTGAGCTCAGGGTCAATCTTCCTCACCAAAAACAAACAAACAGAAAAGGTTTATTTGCCAAATGAATGGTACTGATGAGATTTATGCAGAGAATTATGGGGGAGAATAAGATCACTGTACGTTGCCACAGTGAAGGAAGAATGTCTCCATTTCCAATTTCTCTCTGTTACAAATTCTTTTAAAGTGTACAAAATCATGACTTACAAACTGAACTGTTGAAATAGAATAAAACTAAGTTACTATATTGCAACTGTTAGAAGTAATTAAATATTACACATTCATAGGTGTTCTACATAGCAATAATACAGGAACTGTTATAGTAAGTTGATGAGAACAAATAAAAGTATTTATTAAATGTTTTTTTTGCCCAGTAGACATCCAGGCCCTAAACCTCTGATATAAAGTGCTCCCCGTCACTTCCAGCTATATCAGAGGTATGCTTTAATCAAGAAAACCAGAGAATTCCATAGATAAAAGCTCTGCTTTATGTCCTGGAGGGATGGTCTTCTTGGCAACCCTCTCTTAGGAAACCATTCTTTATCTACTTTAAAGCTGGTGTGGATTGAGAGTACTCAAGGGATTGAGGAAGATGGCTAAATTCAAGAGGAAGATAATGAGCTTCTCAGGTCTCACAGTAATGAGATAGTGATAAGCCCTGTACCTAGGATAGGGTTCCTTGTGAGACCTGGCCGTACTAAATACAGCCAACATAAACAGGTTAGATAACACATAGCACACAGGTATGATATATCATCTGTGTGTGCACACACATCCAGACTTATGTGCACGCTAATATTAATTAAGTGCTTAAAAGTGCTTGTCCGAAGGCCTTAAACGTTATTAGTTCAGAAAACATAGCATAGAGGGTATAGACCAGGCTCTGGTGCTTGATTGCCCATATTTACTTCTTGACTTCACTTTACTGACTTTAAGACTTTAGGCAAATGATCTAACCTCTCTGGGTATCAGTTTTCTGAGACGCAAATGGAGATGATAATTTGTACTTCAGAGGTTTGTTGTGAGAATTTTTAAAGATTACATACTTACACTAAATAGTATGTACTTCTTTAGTTACTTAACAGGCATTCTCTACAATCCTCAAAATGCTCTGAAAGTTATGTATTGCTTTCTCTAATGTGGAGGGGGTCGGTGAGGAGTCATAGCATAATATCTTACAGCTAATTACATACATTAACCATAGTGGATATCTGACAAATATAAATATATGCTGTATGTTTTCGTTTTTTTCCTTATGGAATTTCAGAAGAAGGAAAAAATTATTTCCATCTCAGGAGAATCAGAGATACTTATGCTGGAGAATGAAGAACAGTAGGATGTTACCGTGGGGAAATGAGTATCCTAGAGCTTAACACTGAGAGCAAGTTCTGGATGCTAATGTGGTTCTTCTCAGTATTCCACCCAGCAGCTATCACTGCACGTGTACATTTTAGCTGCAACTCTATTGCCTAACGTAATCCATTTAAAAAAAAAAAAAAAAAAAAAAAACAATGGGTTGATCCAGCACAGACACTATAATTCATCTTTGGTTCTCAGTATCTATGCTGGTAGCTGCCACATAGATAGTTGCTCACATAGGTTTATGGAAAATTCCTCAGTTGGTCACTGTACTTCTTCAGAAATCAAATGGCTAAAACACAGCATGTCAATCTCATCAGTGATGCAATGCTATTTATACAGAATTCTTTCTTCCTGAGGCTTCTAGTTGTTTCTCCATGCTAACAGTATGATGTAAAAACATTCTCCTCCTAAAAATTAGTTAAATTCAAGATCATAGGTTGGACTACACGCTACACACTATACTGTGAAGTTTGTGCTTTTGAAAATGGCTATATCCTAACTAAAAATGTAACTGATCTTTATTACGGATGTATAATTGAATAAGTATCTAAAGGATGCAATTAGTAAATGTGAGAATCCATGTGGTAAAACAGGCTTTCCTTCATTCCCGCCGCACACATCATCGCCCAGCACCTCTGTATCTTCAATGCCCACGTTAGGCATGCATCTCCCTTCCCCCTTGCAACTGCTGCCACCTGGTGAGATGGTGTATTTCTTACCCTCCAGGGTAGGGCAGCACTTTCCCCTGCAAAACATGCTATCTACGTACAAATAAGGTCTTTCCTTAGGTAAGTGTTTATAATCAAGAAAATACCTATATTTTATATACCATTTTCATTTGAATAAGCTTATATACACGTGACCTCATTCATCCATAATAAAGATCAGTTACACATTTAGTTAGCATGTAGTCATTATCAAAAACCCAAGCTTCACAATACATTTTATAGTTCAATCTACCATTTTTAATTTAACTACAACAAGCCATGTGTAATTTTTTTTTTCATACCAGCATGTTGTTGCTCACCACAACTATGGTTCCCCTCACATTCTATTCAGCTATTACACGATGCTCAATATACTTTTGATCCTTTACAGACCTTATAGGAAAATGGGTGACAGTACTGACAGTTTTTATTATAGTTTTTCTACTATTCCATAATCTTATTTCACTTGCACTATTTCCCCAGTAGCACCATAAACTCTTTGATTTAAATTGAGAATCCTTCCAGGATTCTTAAAAAAAAAAAAAAAAAAGATACGTTTTGTAGCGTATCTATATGATGTGCAAATTATCTTTTCAAATTTTGAAACACCTGTTGTATGTTTGTCTTAACGTCAAAGAAGCACCTTTAGGAAGGGTAACAAAAAAAGTAATATATATTAGTCACAGATGCTCTAAAAGTAAACTTTTCAGCAAATTTCAAAACTGAAAAAGCTGTATATTTTATGACTTATTTGCAGGCAATTTCAGAAATAAATATAATTATTTTATATATATTATAATATGTACTATATATATAAATATAATAAATATAATAATAGCAATACTGACATAGATTTTTAACTGGTTTCTAATAGAGATGTAAAAGAAAAACAAACTCCAATAGCTAATCCACAAATAAAATAGGTTATTATGATACAATTCCTAAATTTATGGGATATGTAGATTGTGGAAAAATAATATTTGTGTAAATATGTAAACCTACTTAAGGTCATGTGGACTCAGATTTGGAATGATTTTACTTTATACGATGTTATATTACTTGAATCTTTTTTGCAATGAGCAAATGTAACAGTAATTTTAAAAATAGATGTTGATTGGCTACTAAAACTACATTATTCTGTGTAATTTTAACTGTTTTACTTTGGTCATTTGAATTGACCAGGCAAAAGAAAACCCACAGTGCTCCCATATTCTCTTTTCCTATCCCAAAAAACTCCAAAAGTCTTACAAAGGATCCAGTTGGGGGTTTTAATAAGATGGTCACAATGGAATATACTGCTGAATAGCTGGTGGTTCACAAAGCTACCAGAACCAAGGATCAGGTCTGGCCAAAGAAATAGAGATCAGTGACAGCAGAAGCGCTGGGAGGCACAATTAAATTAAAACAACAGTGGAAGAAAATACTTGGCCTTAAATTATAAGACAGCATTCACCAATAATAGAATTTAGAAACAAATTTATCCAAATCTTAGCTATCTAGATATTATAGCACAGTAGGAATAATTCAACTCAAAATTATTTATTAAATAATTCTAAGTTCTGTGCTGATGAAGAGGAGGACTTACTGAAACTTACTTGGAAGATGGTAAATTAAAAATATACTGACTTACTCCAGGTAAAAGAGATTTGTGTCTAGCTTTCTAACGACTGGATGAGGTACATATTAATATTAACTCACTGCATCTTTGTTTTGGGGTTTTTTTTTTTTGGTGAAGAACACTGGCCCTGAGCTAACATCTGCTGCCAATCTTCCTCTTTTTGCTTGAGGAAGACTGTCACTGAGCTAACATCTGTGCCAATCTTCCTCTATGTTTGCTATGTGGGATGCTGCCTCAGCATGGTTTGATGAATGGTGTGTAGGTCCGTGCCTGGGATCTGCACCTGCGAACCCCAGGCCGCTGAAGTGAAGCACATGAACTTCACTACACCACCGGGCCAGTTTTCACTGTATCTTTATAAGAACCTGATGAGACAGATATTGTTGTTTTTCTCATTGTGAAGATATTAAGGCACAAAATTTTCTTCCTTGATTTAGGTATGAAATATTTTATTGCCTATTTCAGTGATTCTGGTGATCATTAAGAAATTCATAAAAATCTCCTAAAGGTCTGTGATTCCTGGTTTTCTCCACTACTTCATTCTAAAATCCTCATAATATACAATGAGGTCAGGACTTGCCTCACAGTTTGTGAAAACAAGATTCAGGACTCTTTGCAGGTCTGACTTGCTCCAAAGCGCAACCTGGGCATCATTATTTAACTTCTGCAGTAATTCTCATACTCATAGCAAGTCGCTCCAGAGAACTTGAGAAAGTTTTCTGGAATGACATATGAAAGCTATGCATGTTATAGTCATCATTACATAATATATTCCACAGATGGCTGACTTATAAAGCAATCTAACAAAACTCTTCATTTACTTTATGAGGTGCCCAGCAAAAATACTTGCGGATCACTTTATTCTCTACAAGGCTTTTCCTTATACATAAATTACCTACAGAAACCACTAAATCAATCTTTCTAGTAGAAATGCCAGACAGATAAAATAAAAGCAACATAAATATCACAAATATGAGTCACAATAAATAAAATAAAAATATGTTCAACATCTATAATCATGTCCAAGCCTAAAATAATGTCACTACACAACATTTGGAACATTACATATTGTGGCAAAAAAGTAGTTAAAACCAAATTGCCCCCATTAAAGCTCTTGTGCAGATCACTATTATTTCCTACTAGGTTGTATATGAAGCGACTCAGACACTATTCCAGTCCTTAGGAGTTTAATGCCTAAGAGTCAATGCTGACATTGCACACACAGGAAGAAAATGCAGAAATTTTAGGAAATTAATGAATATGGGATAAAAACAGATAAGAATATAAATGTTTAATCTGCTCAATTTATTTCACATGTTAAGGTGGACCAAGGTTTAAGCAATGGAACTGCTTGGAAAATGAATTAATGTGATGATGGTCGGATCATTAAAAAAAAGATTTTTGAAAAAATTAGCCTAAAAGCCAAAGGACACAACGTTCAGAAATAATACCTTGAACATAGTTATCAAAATTAGCTCCCTACAGCTTAATATGATTTAAACTCAAAAAAGATGAAAATAGGGCCGACCCAATAGTGCAATGGTTAAGTTTGCATGTTCTGCTTCAGCAGCCCAGGCTTCAGAGGTTCAGATCCCTGGTGGGGACCTACACACTGCTTGTTAAGCCATACTGTGGCAGGTGTCCCACATATAAAGTAGAGGAAGATGGGCATGGATGTTAGCTCAAGGCCAGTCTTCCTTCACAAAACGAGGAGGATTGGTGGTAGATGTTAGCTCAGAGCTAATCTTCCTCAAAAAATAAAATAAAAAATAAAATAAAAAGATGAAAATAAAAAAGCTAAGGGCAAATTATGCCATCAACTATGCTCCTAAGGAAATCCATTACAACATTGATGATTCTGTCATAGTATGTCATGTGCACCATTAAATTTAAGAAAGCTGAATGGAGAATTTGAGTGAAGGTTTTAGAACATAAATGTGTTTGTGGTCTGTGGAGTCTTAACACATTACTTCCTTTGTTCTTTCAGTTTTTCCTCACTTCCCTCCTCAATCAACAATTATCTATAGAGCACTTATTACTTGATGGGGATTTTGCTAGGTGCTGGAGATATCAAGATGAGTAAGACACGGGTTCTGCCCTCAAGGAGCTCGGAGACGAGAAGTCAGACAATTGAATACACATCCTCAGATGATGTACAGGTGTGATGGTGGAGAGGCGAGAGATGCAGAGTGGATAGACAGTGGACTCCTCTGTCTACGATTCCTACTATTACACTAAAGATACAATGAATGGATTTGCCTCTTCAGAGTGTGTATGTGTGTGTGTATAGTTGTGTCCTGTGGACAGGCTAAGTAGCACACGGCTTGAAGAAGATACAGAATGTGAGGAACTAGAAGTATTTATTACTATCTACTGAAAAGGGCATGGAGGTCTCTGTCCAACTACTTTTAGATTTACCTCGACCATAAATAGATCATCTCTTCTTTCAACTGATCTCTCTTCTTTTCCACATATCATCCGTTAGGTACCCATCACAACACAATACCAGAATAGACAAAATATTTGATGGATTCTAGATTTCTTTATTTTTTTATTGAGGTTATGATAGTTTACAACCTTGTGAAATTTCAGTTGTACATTATTATTTGTCAGTCATATTGTAGGTGCATCCCTTCACGCTTTGTGTCCACCCTCCAACCCCCGTTTCCCCTGGTAACCACTAATCTGTTCTCTTTGTCCACATGTTTAACTTCCATATATAAGTGGAGTCATACAGAGATTGTCTTTCTGTATCTAGCTTATTTCACTTGACATAATACCCTCAAGGTCCATCCATGTTGTTGTGAATGGGATGGTTTTATCCTTTTTCATGGCTGAGTAGTATTTCATTGTATATATATACCATGTCTTCTTTAGATGGATTCTGGATTTAAATCCAGCTCTATCATTTATTAGCTTTGAGATCTTGGAAAAATTTTTTAAATTCTTTGTGTCCACAGGTTTCTCATCTAAGTTGCTAATAACAGGCTAGACATCATACCATTATAGGGAGGATTAAATAAATTAATTCACATAAAACATTTAGTGCCTGCCATATAGTAAGTGCTCAGTAATGTAAATCATTGTGGTAAATCATTGTTCCTATTGTGTAGGAACAATAGAGAATACAATGGAGTAAACGAGCACTATTTTTCAACAGCATTGGAACGTGCAGTGTTATGGTAAAACTGTAAAATAGTGACTACAACATAAGTTACTATGCAAATTAAATGAAATGATTTTGAAGAGCACCAACATCATACTCATAGTCGCTGCTCAATAAACGAGAACTAGAAAATATTTTGAAAAATATCTTAATCTTCTAAGATAATTCAAGGGAGTTTATGGAATACAGAAGTGAAGTTGTATCATTTTGAATAAAAATAAAATGTGTAACAATGAGAGAGCACAAGAAACAAAATATGTAAGATTACGTGTCATGCACATCCATAAGGTTTATAACGAAAACACCACAAAGCCAAACCTAAACTGATCTCCACAGATATCCTGCAAGTATGATAAGTCCCACTCACTGGTGACTGGGCAATCGTTATCTGGTTTCTCCAAATGCCCTCTGCTTTGGGGACTGCTCCAGTAACCCATTCTGTATTTGGGTAGTTACTGTAGGCAAATTTATATCTCAACAATGAAAAGGAGTATTGGAGCCCAGGGCGGTGGGAGAGGCAGGAAGGAAAATGAATCTCCCTTTGTCAACGGAAGCTCTCTCATAGAGGTATAATTTTTTGCCTCCTTTATTTTCCATATCTAAAATGAATATTTTTCCAATACATAAACGCATTTCATATGATGAGACACCTAAATTTTTTACTTTAAGTAGAGAGAAAGAGAAAAAGAAGAAGTTTATCAAAAAGATTGTAGAGAACAAATTTTTCTCACGTACTACCTTTGCATTCAAGCTGTGAAAAGTCCCACCTGCTTCCCTCTTGATATTTTTTTAAGGTGAACTTTTCAGAACAAGCCTACTGAGAGGAAATTGCTTTGCAAGCTAGAAAGATATTAATCTATTCTTCCAGCATTGTGGGTGAATAAATCCTCTTTCAGTGAAGAACTGTTGTTAAAGTTCTTCATATAAGGCGACAGTACAGTATTGATTTTGGTAATGCTAATACAAAAGCAGTATTTTGAGTTAAACATGATATATTCTTTCCGTTTTCCTGCCTTTGCCTTTGCTTTTCCCTCAATACAAAAATGCATGACTCCCCACTCATAATCCTCATCTGGCAAATTCCTGGGCATCTCTCAGGATGCAGCATAGGTATCATCTCCTCTTGAGAAGCCTTCCTCAGCTACTCCCTCTCCCCCTTTAAAGCTTATTCATTTACTTCTTCACATTCCCACTTTTTCACACTATACTCTGAATATTTTTTTAACTAATTGTAACCTCAAATAGCTGAGAGGTCCCAGGAGGACGTTCATTCATTTGACAACATTGGTCGAGCACCTGTTAGGTGCAAGGCCATGGGGAAAAAGATGGTAAGTACAACAGACACAGACACTTCCTTGCTATAGCTTCCGGTTAAGCAAACAAACAAACATTTCATTGTAAACTAAGATAAATTATGATAGCACAGAGCAGTGGGATCAGGGGACAGGGGAAGTCTTCCTGCCATCTCAAGGATGAGTAGACGTTACCTAGAGTGAGGAGAGGAAAGGAGGAGGCAGAGGAAACAGATGTGCAGATGCCATGAGATGGCGGGAGGCTCCGCAGGTTGGGGCTTTGAAGGAAGACCCTGGTGCCCGGAGCAGGAAGCAAGGGGGAAGCTGGCTGACAGGGCAGGGAGGCTGCTGTTTCGTCTGGTACTGCCAGCAGGCAGCCATAGCAGGTGCTCTACAAATGTTTATTGAATAAATAAATGAATAATAATAATAATAATAAAAAGAGGACTATGCACTTGCTTGGTTTTTGAGGGTTTCTATTATTCCTATCTTGGGAAAATTAAAAGTTTTACAAGATAATTTACTTCCCATTACTACAAACAGGAATATTTTTGCCTTGTTAAGATTTTCCCCTTTTCATATATTTAAAAGTCATTTACAGAGCTATAATTCAGTATTAAATACAGCATATAAAGTATTTATGATGCAGCTAACTTGAAAAATGGGCATTTTACATACATCTGCTTCCAGAGGAAATATTTATAATATTTACAAAGTTTCACTGTTGATTCCAAGGGACTGGGAATTGTATAATCTCTTTAGGAAAAAAATGATCATCATTTTCCACATAGCCTTACCAAATGAATGTCCAAAAAAGGCAGCTTGGCACTAACCATTTCTTTTGTCTGCACTACTGAATTCCCATAATACACACTGCCCAAGAAAAAGGAACACCTGCCCTGATTGATTATCTCATTTACAGATAGCTCCCATCACAAAGTGATTCAGCCATGAGGCAAAGATACCTAAAAATAAACTCTCAAGGGAAGAAAAATTCAGAGTTTAATCCCCAACTGCCCCTGTGCATTGAAAATCTGACTTCATTTTGGATTAAGTCCTTAAGAAAACTATTTAATTCCCTTTTTAAATGTTAGCAACTGGTCTCCTCTACCTACACGACAGTCATAAATTTCCATTTATTTCTACCTATATCATGCCATTTTAGCCTCCTGCACAGGAAACACCAAGATCTTTTCTAGAAAATGTATCAAAAAAACACTGGCTGGGGCCAGAGAATATGAGTTTATATCCTGTCACTACTATTTGGAGGCTGTCAGGGCTTGGGTAAGGCACCTCGTGCTTCTATGTCCAACTTTTTCCATCTGGGAAATGAGATAATACTTACCCCAGAATCAAGAGCATTCAATGGTGCACATGAAGTGCTGAAGCACAAACAGCTATTCAAAACACACCAGGGCATTCACTTAGACATTCTGTTTGTTGTTGTTCATCCCTACCCCACCAACACCTTACCTAGAGCATGCCTCTCCGGAGCTCAGTCTTCTGGTTTGTGTTTCGCTTACTTGCTGCCCAGGCTATGAGCCAGCATCACTGAATCCCACAGACATGAAGCTTTGCTCTCTTGGTATTTAGAAATATTTCACTAGCGTTTCTAAGATCCTAAAACTCCAAAACATCTGTTAATTACCCATTAGGTCAGATTTTTTAATTACTGCAGTCTGTCTCTCTCCCTGTTTCTAATCTTTGCTTCTTAAAATTGCCAAAATCCTGGGTTTGACTCTTCACTGCCCATTTGGTTTTTAATATACTCATCTACATTTAAGTAATCCAACAAATTTATCCATATGGCCATTTCTAATCTCCCCACTCTGATATTTCCTTTCCCTCCTAGCCATCAAGTTATATTATAGTAGAAAATAGCATTTATCCAAACTAGCATTGGTATATGTTTCTTCGAAGACAAGTAGTGAACTACATTTTTGTTTAATATTGTGTAGAAGCCACTATATATGATTTTTTTTTTTTTGAGGAAGATTAGGCCTGAGCTAATATCTGCTGCCAATCTTTCTCTTTTTGCTGAGGAAGACTGGCCCAGAGCTAACATCTGCGCCCGTCTTCCTCTACCTTTTTTTGTATGTGGGACGTCTGGCACAGCATGGCTTGAACAGTGGTGTGTAGATCCACACCTGGGATCCGAACCAGCAAACCCCGGGCTGGTGAAGTGGAATGTGTGAACTTAACCACTGCACCACCAGGCTGGTCCCTACATATGAATTTTTTTTTAAATTGTGTTTTGTTTTAGATGAATATTTGTGAGACACATAAATTTTATACTACATTGCCCCCTTCTACAATCTTTTATATATACACATATATTTTTGTATTAAGGCCACATTCTTAAACTGAGATGTTATTAAAAAAAGACATGACTCTAACTTAATTCATTTGTTTTAACAATAACTACATGTTTATTTATCAGGCATTTTCTAAGTACCTACCATGTGACAAACACCACACTAAATACCAGGATTTCAAAGATGAATAGAATGTGATCCATGACTTTATAAATAACAATATTGTTATTGTTATACAATAATAGTATTGTTGGGCAGCAGATATTTAAACATTCAACCATGGGCGTATAGAATGTGATAAATTAAAAGAATGTACAAAATGCTATACAAGCACAAAGAAAGGAATGATAACTTCATAGTGGGGAGAATCAAGAGAAGCATTCCACACAAAGTGGTATTTGATCTGGTCTCAAAGAATAATGACTTTGTCAGAGAGAATGGAAGGGGGATATTCAGGTGGAAGCAGCACAATGAGCAAATTCAAGGAATATAAAAGTACATGAGGTATTTAGGGAAAATCTATGTTCTTCAGGAGAGTTAGAATAACACATACCTGAGAGAGGGTAGCTAGAAAAAAAAGCCAGAAATCTAGTCTGTATTAGAACTAAGTTTTACTAGTCCTCTGAGATTTTTGGCTGAAACGACATTGTAAAATTTTGATTTGAAGCTCATCTTCATTTCAAACCTATAGCCATATTATATTCTCTGGAACACACACACCCTCTCCACATATATATTATGTTAAAAGTATAGAGACAATCTATAGAAAACTGAGATTCCTCAATGGACCAGCAAAGAAGCAAAGACACAGAGTAGCAAGCAGAACTGAAGCAACAGACCTGATATGCTCCAGATTCCAGCAAACACAGATAGCCTAGAAGCAATTCCTTTGGTATAACTGAGACCAAGACTGCCCCATCTGAGGTGGGGGACTGGAATAAGACTCACTGCTATAAATAAAGGGCTGAGCAGTTGGTACTCCCTTCCCCATGTAAGGATTAGAAAAACACTGAGATTTGAGCTAATTTGGATAAAAACTTATATAGAGCTCTATGCTAAAGAGAGACAGGAGGAAGCCAACACAGACCTAAATCTAAGACATGGGTCAAGCCACCCCTCATGTGGTTTCCAGAGATTCAACATCAACACAATATTGCTATGGGTTTATTCCAAGAACCACCCATAAAAGACAAGATTCTAGATTAAGCATGTTGAGATCCATATTAAAACCAACCATGGCATTGCTAGATGGGAAGCAGAGAGAGTTCATCAAGAGAAAAACCAATAAGCACAACAATCACTCAAGATGCATGATATACAAAATTTCTGAAAATAGACAAGGAAAAACTCACATTAATAAACTGCCAGTAATCAGGAATTGAATTTATTACAAAGTAAAAATAATAGAGTAACCTGAAATTTTCTTTAAGATTACTATGGTAATAATCCTCAAAATAAAGGAGTAAATACCATCCCTTAAAAACAAAATAAGAATGTATGAAACAAAAACAAGCACAAATGAAAGAGAAATGGGATGATATTAAAAAGAAAAAAATAGAAAATCTGGAAATAGAAAATTTGGTCATTGAAATGAAAATATAAGAGATGGGATACATTCGAGGGTAGACACAGTCAGAGAGAAATTTAGTGAATTATAACACGGTACTAGAGAATTCGTAAAAAATGCAGCACAGAGTGACAGAGATTAACACATTGATATTCTGGGATTAGGAGTTTAGACATCATTGTGTAGTGGATAGTGGAGAGTCATCAAAGGTTATTATTCAGAGAATTCTGCAGGAACTCAATTCTGGTGTCAGAATAAAGAATGAACAAGTTTCTGTCATATTCCTGCCAAGACATGATGAGGTCATGAATAAATAGCTGGTAGAAGGAATGGAGAGACCCATCCTTTTCCCAGCTTTTCTGAGTTCATTAAGTTAGCCTTCCTATGTAAAAATTGCTTAAGTTAAAAAACTTCTTCAGTTATTCTCTGGATCCTCTCCTCCTTGGCCTCAGAGTCTTTCTCCACATTTATTCCATTTATTCCTATTTCCATCCTTCCAATCCACCCAGCATAGAGCCTCATTATTATTTACTGCCCAGCACATTATTTCTTTTCAAAATGATTGTATATCTCCAATATGTTTTAAGCAAGGCAGTCACACTATTTTCCAATAACTGTCAAATCAAGTGCAGACCCCTGAAATATGATAATAGAAATAGAACTACCTTAAAAGTCAAATGGATCTGGGTTCAAATTCTGTCTGTGCTACTTATGTGACCAGTCACAATTGTTGTGAGCCTCACTTGCTTAATCTGTATAAGTGGAATAAGAAGGCCCTCTTACAGAGTTATTATGAAGACCAAAGGAGATTAAATATCTAGAGTCTACTGAAATGTTTAAACACAGTAAGTGCTCAATAAATGTTATTTCCTCATTCCCATTACCACTCAGCAAGAAAGGCATTCTCCAACCTTCCTGACTAACCAAGAAAGAAAAGACCAGTCCCTTTATTGCACCTTACCTGTCTCTGTCTCTATACTTGGTTAAAGTAATTTATTTACATAACTGTCTTCCCTACTAGTCTGTAAAGTCCTTTCAGAGCAGTGCCTACTTTTACTCCTTTCTGTATCAGTCCACCTCTAGCACACTAGCACAGCTAACAGTAGAGGCCTAGTAAATGTTAGATGAACAAATTAATGTAGCTACAGTCTAATCTATCTTCCACTCACTGTCCCTACCTGCAACCCATGCTTTTTTAAACTGGACAATACAAATTTCTTAAGTTACCTTTGTATTTCTCTTCCTCTTTTGTTCTTCTACCATTCCCTTTAGCTCTCTTGGCAAAAGCACATCCAATCTACCTCTTCCACTGTTTTTCTGCATTCTCGCTCTCAAAACTGACCTATCCTTTCTCTGAACTCCTCAATCAAGAAAGGAAAGAGAAAGAATCTTAACTACTTTCTCCAGAAATATATTCTGCTCCTTAGCCTAGTTTCTCACACATAGTAGGAATGCAAATTTGTTGAACTGTCTTGAGTAATCTTGCCTATTAATTAAAAGGTTTTTGCATAGGAGTAGAATGCATACATAAAAAGGTAATGATATTTTAAATTATTATGGTTTATTAATTTGATTACTTTGATTTATGCCATGGAACTTGAGATGAGAATTTAAAGATCCAAATAGTATATTAAGATTCTCAGTATTCATCCAAACATCTATTATGAATCTTATTTCTCTCTGAAAATAGAGCTTCATACCAACTAATTAGCATGCATTTATTGTGTGTGAAAACATCCTCAAGGATTTTACTTTTTTTTCCAATCAGTTCATAATTGTTTGTACTAATAGCTACTACATATTTTATTAATTTAGAATGAACATAAAGTAAGATATCATCTTTACATTAAAAAATAAGAAGAGAACACTGCTGACAATCTTTTAAGGTAAAATGGAAAGCATGAAAAAGAGGGCAGGGAAAGGAGAAGAGGAAACTGGAAGGAAGAGGTGACAAAGTTGAGAAAGAAGGGAAAAGGAACTGATGAAGGTGTGAAAAAATAAAAAGTAACAGTGAAATAAGAAGGAAAAGTACAGAAAGAAAGGAGAGAAAAACAAGGAAAGAGAAGAAAATTAGAGAATACAAAGGGGAAAAAATCTTAGATGCATAGGTGTTTTTTCTACACCTAGACTATAAAATTCTAGCATTACAAAGTGAAAATATAGTATAAGGTAAAATGCCTCATGCCACAGGTATTTCAAATACAAGTAGGGTCACCTATAACGGACAGGTTTCAGCAGAGCTTCCAGACTAAGACAGACTAGAAAGAAGGACCTGGCCACCAACTTCCGAAAACATTGGCCATGAAAACCCTATGAATAGCAGCAGAACATTGTCTGATGTAGCACTGGAAGGTGAGAGGATGGTGCAAAAAGACCCAGCAGGGTTTCGCTCTGTCACACACAGGGTCGCTAAGGAGTCAGAACTGACGCAGGACTTACAGCACTAACAACTAAAATGACTGAGCCTCCCAAGACAGAGATGTTTACTATTTGGCCCATTCCCAACCCAGAAATTTTTGTGCAATTCCAACACACTTAAAAGGAGATCTTAATTTGGATTACAACAATCTATTTTGGTTTAGCACAAAGGTGACATTACATATGCGTTACATGTTCAAGTTAATAACAGTGCATACTTTTCAGCATTTGTCATGCAGTTTCAAGCCAAAGGCTAAATTTTTAACTATCGCTTTACACAAAATTATCAGTCAAATTTTAAGTTTTCATATTTTAAGTTAAAAGAGGTAAACTAGTTCTATTCATAATTATCTTATACTTTACAATAATTATAAAACTCTAAGAATAAGACTTTTTCCTAAGAATAGATATTTACAGTATTTTATTTTGACTCACAATGCTGATTTATGAATAGCTTCTCAGATTTTATAAGATTTATTTTATAGATTTATTATAGAGTTCTCTCCTTGGAGACCGAAAATTCTTTGAAAGCAATATTCTAATTCATGTTATAGCTCTCATTCTTTGCACAGTGTCCAACAGTTTATACATTCAACAAATGTTTCTTGAATGAATAAATGACATGTTATCGCTTAAGTATACTTTCATTAATTTCTATGTGAACTAATCTTTTCACATGTTTGACACACTATATCTGCTTCTTCCATTCGAGCCTACCTATTAGGACCAAACTAATCTTCTTTAAATATTTATTTCCTTATGCTATTCCTCTGCCCCAAAACATTCAGAGGATTCATCCTTTCTAAAGCTTAAAAGTTGAAATACCTTGAGTCTCCTACCATTCAGTCATAGATTTAAATGTTCTCTACCACTTAACTTTCACTCTGATGAGATTCTTTGTGTTTCAAGTATATGTCATTGTCATAAACTTGTGGAAGTTCTTTGTAGAGTTTGTGGGAAAGAAATGCTTGTACAGTTCATGTCTCATTGCTTGGGTATTTAATAGATGTCAGAAAAATGTCTTCAGAAATTTGCGTTTAATACATTTTTATGGTCTATGACTACAGAAAGACTATTGGACTACCTCAGAGCCACTATACTCAACAGCCATTGCACTAAGGCAGCACACATGTGCAATTCAGGTGCAAGCTCTGAGGACCCAGAATCAGCTGTGAAGGACAAGCATCCGTGGCAGTCAATACCACGTATCTGTCCGAGGAATTCCAAATTCCATCTCTACTCGACAGCTCACACCTCTCAGGTGGGCTTGGGACATGAGCAGGAGAGTAGTTGGATAGTCTTACTCCTGAGGAAGTACTGACAACTGGTGAGAAAATTGGCTGCGATCGATCAAATGTAGTGCAGATCTACAGGACTCTCCATCTGACCTTTAGTCTGGTGAGCAGTAATACACGCACATTGTTCTAAACCAAAGAGCTGGGAGTGGTCTGTTATGTGACAACAGCTAACTGACAGAAAAAGTGTACCTGGAAGTACAGTACTATCATAACAAAAGCCTAAAATATGTGGCCCTGGTTCCATAATGAGGTGGTGGGTAAAGGCTGGTACTTGTTACAACAGCTAGAAAAATGGCAAAGAAAATGATCAGTAAAGCCTGGAAAAAGTGACAGAATTATTACAGGTGCTGGAAAAAATGGTGACCTGTGTTATGTACCAGCAAATGCGAACCTGTTACATGTAGTAAATTTAAAGCAAGATAATATACCTAATGAATTTATGGACCTTGGCAAGATGATTTTTCAGGTGATATATTCAGACTGTCAGGTGGTTTTACTGCATATGATAAGGTATGTTGATAAGGAGACAAAGAAGCACTTGTCCATTTGTAAGCTGATTTGAGAAGGAATATAGAGAAGCCAATGATACTCAAGTTGGAAAACAAAATTGTTTCTCATCTCTAGTCTTCCCAGCTGGCAAAGGATTGTCAAAGTAAAATGATGCCCAGGGACTACAATCACATCGAAGCTGTGGCTATAAGACCCTTCCTAAGAGTTCTGAAGGAATTAAGTGGTGTTCAGTGGGGGGAGAAAACAGGAAGAAAAGCGCTTCTAGAAATCTTTAAGGTGTGGTCTCTCAGATGCTAAATTCAAAAATAGTAGTGATTGTGTAAAGCGAAGCATTTCTCGAAAACAATTGCAGTTGGGTTTTTTCAGCAAAGAGGACTATAACCAGACCCAGAGAAAGCCCACAAAGTTTTATAGTAAGTTTCATAGGTAATAGAGCCACCAATCTGTAATAAAAGAGACTTAAAGTGTTCAAATTGCAAAGCGTGTTCTGGCCTCTACCTTTCATGGGCAAGAATAAGTCTAAGAAACCTACTCAGGTGCCCAAATAGACCTTTCTTCAGAAGTAGCCAAGGAAAGCAATAGACTTGGATGGACATCACAGCAGGTAGAACAAGAAATCCAGAGGGGGCCATCGGCTATAATGGACCAAAAAAACTACTCCCAGAGATAAAGGCAGGATTTCAGAATTACTATGGACCAGTGACTACTTGGTGCTTCTCATTTTACCCCTTTTGGAGCTGCATCTGAGGAATCACATCAGAGCTTCTACGTAAGTGACCACAAGGAGGAGAGCCCAGTTGTAAAGCCAAGGCAACCCTAGACCATCCTATAGGCAGCCAACTTCAAACATGTAAACGAATTTAGTCAAGATCAACAGAGCTATCTGTACAACTCAGCACTGACAGGCTGCATAGGTATACTCATAAACAATAATAAACGCTACCATTTTAAGCCACCGAGTTTTGGGATGGCTTGTGATGACGTAATAGCTAACTAGTGCATGCAATGATCCTCTACAAATCTCAACTGCAGAATAAATAACATCCAAATTTTTAGCAATGTCTAGAATTAATTTCAACAGTCCCCTCTTTAATGAGGACTAAAATCAGATGATCATTTTAGGTTCTTTCAACTTAAGACTTTACATTTCCTGGTAGTACACAAGGAGGAAATTTGTAAAGTTAAGAGAAAACTCACTATCACAATAGAAGAGTACCTGATTTTTATTTAAATGCTTCCATGAATAAGTTTATAATGGCTCAATTTAACAAGGAGATAACCGAGAGAAAGACCAACCAGTTCTTGAGAAGTTTTGGGAATCTGAGAAGTATGCTCTCAAATAAGTACATATATCGCTTCATAATTATGGAACTTCTTGAGCAAGTAGCTTCCTCTGTTCAAAAAACTCTAGAATTTTTTAATGCAAAACTGTAGAATAATCTACAGTTTTCTAAAATATCTTGTGTGTCTATATGTGTGTTAAACATAACAATAAAAAGTTTCACTAGACTGAGGCTATGAGCCTGAGAATCAGAAAACAGGCACTTTTGTACTGAATGTGTTCTTATCAGCATTTATCTCAATGTCAGCACACGCTAAATGCTCTTTTTGTGCAAGCATCGCCAAACATCATTTTATAGGCAAAAATTTCACACAAATCATTCACAGTAAAAGAAATTCACTCATCCTTTTTATTGGCGTTTTAGAAGACACATTAAGATCTGTTATGATAATGTAAAAGTTTCAAGTATCCTTTCACATTCTAAACTTAGTCATTTTCTTTGTAGTTTAGATAATTGAGTAGTTATTGTCATGTGCAAACCAGAATAATTCAATTACAAAAGTTAAATTCCTGCTACAAGAGGGATAAATGCTCAACACTTTTTGCTCTAAGTAAAAAACTCCTTTTTATGCATGTTGGACTTTCAAAATCACAAATATTTATTTCAAAATGAACTGTTCCTAATAAGGAAAAATCCATATCAGTCTATCTCATAAGGGAAAGTTAAATGGAAGCTCTTTCAAATATAGTCAAATAAATTTCACAAAATACAACTTCCAGATACAATAAATATTTGTCCTAGTAATAAAAGTGAGAAATAAAATGATATTTATAACATTAACCATGATATATCAGATAATTCCCCAAATAAAAGACAGAGAGGATTAAATTTTAAAAATGAAACTCTATTCAGTTTTTCAAATGAAATTTTTTTAAAAAGCATTTACAAAGGTATAACTTATAAGAGGTCTTTCTACAGCTATTCATCTTTCTATTGACAGAATGTCCCAGATTCTTACAAACTATCTACAAATTGCTAGTCTTCCCTTGATTTCCATTTACTAGCACTATTCTGCAAAAGGAAAAGAATTTTTTTGGAAGAAATGAAGTACTCTCTGGTATAACAATTTTCATACTCAAAGAATACAAGAGCTGGATACAATTATAAAAATGTTTCTAAAGCAACAGAACAGCAATTTTCAACTAAGTCGTACTAGGTTTCTTTACCTTAAAATAACTCAATTTTTTACCAAAGTTCTTCAAGCATAAAATTATCTACATTATATATTTAAGTTATAAAAGAACATTTAACATACCATGTTGGAAAACGTTTGTCATTTGGGCCGCCAAAGCGAAATGTGTGAACTTAACCACTGCGCCAACAGGCCGACCCCCCAAAACTGAGTTTTTAAAAACCTTTTGCATGTATTTTTTTCTATGGGTACCAAAATTTTCCAAATTAGGATGTAAAAAAGTACACATATTTGCATATTTAATGTTATGCATGTGAATGAGAAAACATTGACTAGAACATAAAGATAATTGTAGTGACTAAGATTTTATATGAGAACATACTATTTTGAGTGGCCAGAAGACACTATGTTTGCATGAGAGCTTTTCAATACAGGCTCTGTCTTGGCTGAGTGGATAATATAACAATCATTTCTATTTTATTAAACTTGGAAACTTCATAATACTCTCGCAACTAACTCTCTATAAACGTTAGATCATACACAGGAAACAATACGAAATACAGTGGATATGTTATCCACAGTCTCGATGTAACAGTTTATTTGCTGCACAAGCCCTGGTCAAATATTCTATTTCCTGTATTTATTAGATCCTTAATACATCTTAAATTATCATAATCTAAAATATAGTGTATATATATATGTGTACACACATACATATCTATACATATAGGAGGTATTTGGGTGTATGTAGATAAAACAGACAATAACACTATAAATACTATAAATTAGCAATTGTGAAAACATAAAAATGGCCATCCATTTGACATATTAAAAAATGCATAAACTGATTAGTTATCAAAGAAATTAAAATTAAATCAAAACATAAGTTTTCCCACATCAGATTGGCAAATATTAGAAAGGAAAAAGTCCAATGTTGGAAAGTAAATAAGAAACAGGCACTTTAATCATCTGTTAGTGGTTATCAACTTCAAAGGGCTATTTGACATTTACACACAAAAAAATACTGTCGCCCTTTTACCCAGAAGCTCACCTCCCAGAATATATCCTATAAAGATACTCATATATGAATATGTGCACACGTTTATTTCAAATGAGTTAAGGAGAATGAATTAATCAAAGAAACATATTCTTGTCTATAAAGGACTACTTTTATTCAAAAGTACAAGTTCTAAAGTAGGAAAACTAAAATTATGGTATGATTTTGAAAAGAAATATTTTTATATGACATCATATTCCCTTACATCTGATTACAAAGTTAGATAAATGCATTAGTCTCCTTCAAAAGTAGTTTATACACGCCATATTTGGAGATTAAAAATGCCTCTGATTTCCTTTATCAATATGATAGGCAGGCAGTACATTAGTTGTAAAGATTTTCTAAAATAATGACAATAATGTTCAGATTTAGGGCATTAGGAAAGGCAAGCGATTGCTGTTTTAAATTCGACAACTCGTGCTTGATGACATAGTGTAAGCAGTGATGCACCATACTTTCATTTTATCTTATAAAATATTTTGTGATACTATACAATACTATCTGCTACATGGTCCTTTCTTAACCTCAATTTATTTCCATTTATTAATAAGGGGAAAGCCTATAAAATCAAATAAACAGAAAAATAACTAAGAGATAATTATTTTTGGTATATTCTTTCCTGTATTCTTCATCTTACTATACCAAAAATAAATGCCAAATATTTATCAATGTTCTCTCAGTCTGATGTTCTTTCAAATTTTTTTCACCTCTCTCTGTATCACTCCCACACTTTCTCATTCTCATCCATAAATATAAAGAAAATGAGGAAAATGAGAGACCTTCTGAAGAACCCTCTACATAGAATAAGTATTTCTTGAGTGTCTAAACCATGTTCCCAGGCATTGTACAAGGTCTTGAGGATACAGCAGTGGACAGGGCAAATCCACATTTGACCTTATAGAACCCAGAAATTGTACTCCTTCTCTGTCTCTAATTAGAAGATAAGTTAGTTATCCAGCCTGCTCACAGTTAATGCCAACAGTATCCTCCCTCTTATCCCATCTTGTCTCTACAGAGAACTGTAAAGAAGCTATTCGAATATGGAGAACTCTATGGTGATCTCCAAAAGTATAATTTCAACAGAGCATTTTGAAAGCATAAATGTAACTTTGGTGCTAAGAGGTATTTGATGAGGAAGTAGATGCGGCATTTTTACATGCAAATTTCTCCAAAATAGTCTGGCTGGTGAAAGAAAGATGCTACATAGGATGGTAAGTAGGGAGGACAGCAATGTCAAGCTGAAGCTTTTTCTGTACAGAGTGTATCACACATGCTTGTGACTGGAGGAAAATTGGGAAGCAGAGGAGAAAGCAGAACTGAGGATGACCACAACAGCAAAAGCATACGTTTGAGGGGTCAAGATCCCAGCAGAGGTAAAACTATGAAGGCATAGTTCTAAAAGTAAACTTAGCAAGAATAGAAATATTTCTTCTACTACAGGTATAGGAAAGATGAGAAGGCAGATTTTTTCTGAAGAGGATGGACGACCTCTGAAGAAAGGAGCTCTTTGAAGATGATTTTTCTTGACCTCTGAAGCAGACTCACTTGGAGAGTGAACATCTTTCTCTTGAGAGAATAGAAAACCAGTAAGCTAATTCCTAAGAAGTTTAAAATCAAGGAAAGAAAGCCAAAGGAAGAAACGGAAAGGTTTTATTCTATCTCTAACATAGCTCTAAAAGATACACTGAGTTTTATCACGTGCCGTACACCTGGTAGGTTCTTTAACAGAGCACCCTGCGTAGTCTTATACCAATCCTGGGAGGCTGACACCATTATTAACTCATTGAACAGATGAGGCAACTGAGCCAGTAAGCGGTGGAACTGAAATTTGAATCCAGAATTCATGATCTTAATGACGAATAGATATTTCCTCTGAGCTTATTTTCACAAGACCTATTAGGAAATAAATAATCCAACAGAGTACCTGAAATTTTAAATCTTACCTTGGTATTTTCGTCCTAAAAGTAATATAGTTTTTGTAGGCAATTTTAAAACACAGAAAAGTGCAAAGAAAAATATCATTTGTTATAATCAAAATCATTTTCAATATCTGCCAAACAGAGAATTTTGGTGCACACATGTTCTAATCTTTTAAACGCAAGAAGCACACAAATAAACACATATATTACAAAAATACATCATCTTATTTGTTTTGAAATCTGCTTTCTACACTTCACAATATATTGAAACATTTTTTCCAAGTCAATAAAACTAAATGAATGTCATAATTTTTAATGGTTGCTTATTACATTGTATATAGCTTTACGAAGATTTATTTAAACGATCCCTTATTGTTGGACATATGGATCATTTCTCTTTTTTATTTTGCTATTACGAACAATTACATAAGAAACCTTCTATACAGAATTGCATATGTCATATTATGCCCTTCAGAGTTACTTTTTAAAATTTTATAATATATAAAATATTGCTTATCTTTGGTTCTGTTCCATTGAACTCTATTTTTAGAACTCTACTGTTAAAATTTTGTAGCTTCCTAAAATGTTTTATTATATTTAAGGCTAATATTATTATTATAATATATTGCTACGATTTGGATATTAATTCAAATTTTAGTATCAACATAAATAAGCTCAATTTCAATTTTCTTTTAGTGCTATCTTTGTCAAGTTTTGGTATCCAGAGTTTTAAAAATTAATTAAAATAGAGCTCTTCATGTTTTCTTATATTCTAGAAGAGTTTAAATAGCATAGCTATTATTAATCATTAGCTGTAATTAATAATAATTGTTACTATTTAGGATTGGCAAAGTTCACCTGCAAAACAGTGTGTTTAGGTAGCAACTCTTCTAAGGTTAAATTCTTTTCCTTTTTTTTTTTTTCACTTTTTCTATCTTTTTCCCCTCTTCCTAATTCTCCCATTGTTACAGGTCTGGTAACATTTTCTAATTCACTGAAATCATCTATTTCATGTATATTTTCTACATCATTTACATTTTCCTAAAAGACTATTTTACTCAGATGTCGAAATTATAGTTATCTAGAGTTCTACAAAACTACAACAAGGGGCCAGTCCCATGGCCTACTGGTTAAGTTCAGTGCACTCCACTTTGGCAGCCCTTGGTTCATGGGTTCAGATCCCAGGTATGGACCTACACCACTCATCAGTCATGCTGTGGCAGCAAGCCACATACAAAATACAGAAAGACTTGCACAGATGTTAGCTCATAGCTAATCTTCCTCAAGCAAAAAAAGGGAAGACTGGCAACAGATGTTAGCTCAGAGCTAATCTCCCTCAGCAAAAATATAAATAAAAAAAAACTATAACAATTTTTCTACATCTATGGATAGATCTCCCTCCTCATTCCTAATATGCCCAATTTATGTTTCATATCATTTGTTTTTATCTATTTGGTTTGTTCTATGTAAATAACTGACCTGTCTTTTCAAAGAACCAGATCTTAGACTGAATTATGATTTTTTATTTGATATCTTAGTTAATTATTACTGACTTGCCTACTGCTATCATATTTCTTACTTCTGTTGGGTTTCTATCAAGCATTCTAATAGTTATCTCATTATAAATATCAGTGCGGTGTTAATTGGAACATCACATTTTTCTTTATTTTTTTGGCTCCCTGATGTTTTACAAGGCACATGATTCTGTTTTCAATTTTTCTAGTTGTTCTCTTAGTGTTTTTTTAAAAACATAAGTTAATATATTTTTATTATGGCCAGTTAAGAGTAAAATTGTATAGTTTGACTTCGATGCAAGAAGTTTAGTACATATTTACTTTCCTTCATTTCCCTACTCCATAATTACTCATTGTTCATTATTACAGTCTGGGGATTTACATGCAGATTATCATTATTATATTGACATGTTTACATCATATCTATTTTTTCAAGAATATTTGTATTTTATATTCACTTGTTCAAAAGATATTTTAAACCCCATTCTTGATTTCTCAGTTCTTTTTTCATTCACTTGGAAAATATTTTGAAGTAATTTTTTAAATGGCGTATTTTCTGAACATCTGAATGTCTAAAAATCTCCTATCACCACCATACATAAACATCTTGGCTCTATATGAAACTATTGTATATTATATATTTATAATTCATATATTATATATTTATATGTATATTATATATTTTTGCCTTAAAATTCTATAAATAGAATTTCTTCATTATCTTTCTCACATATGCAATTGAAAAGAAGATGTGTGAAGCCAACTGATTTTTTCCTCCTTTTGCTAATTTATTTGTTTCTTTGGGTTAGATATTGGTAGGACATTTCTTAATTATTGTAGTACCATAATTTGACTAGACAATATTGAAAGAGGAAAAAAAAATTACTTCCAGCTACACATTTAGGTAAATAAAATATTCTTTGATTAGGTCTTTGATTATTGTCTTAGTTCTACTTATTTTGCTTTCTCTCCAGGGCACATCTATTTCTGCTCCCCTACTCTCTATTCCTTTATTCTGCTTTGTCTTACTCAGTGTGTTTACCATTCCCTAACATATTATATACTTCTATGTCCCCATGTCTACAACCTGTCTCGCTCCGCAGGAGGTCAGCCATGTGAGAGCAGGTACAATATTTGTTTTGTTCATTGCTGTATCCCCAGAGAACTGAATGAGACCTAGTGTAGCTAGAATACAAATATGTTTGGAGTGAATCCCTGAAATCATATTTTGGGTCCTCATTTTGTCCTTAATATTCCTGATTTTGGCTCACATTATTTTAAACTTTATCATTTTCATCTGCATTTTTAAGAGCTGATCAAATTTCTTCTTCTCATCACTGACTTTATTTTCTTTAGCCCTAATTTTACTCATGACTGCCTCCACTGTGGGATTTATTTGTTTTTAGATTCTTAGATGCTCTGTCTTACCTCTTTTTCTTGTCTTCTCTCTGCTTATATTCTGCTCTTTTTTCATAGACATCATGCCTTCATGACTGTGTTGAGGTCCTAAAATTCTGCCAAGGTGTGTGCATGTCTATGTACTTATCATAAAGGTTAATTTTGTTAGTATGCTCCAGGATGTCAAAAGATAATGGGTAACAGTTATAGGTATTGATTGCTGCCAGGGTTCATCTGCTTCATATGACCAACAAGTCTTGTGACTATCTCGGGGCTACCTTTCAAGGAAGATCCTATGATTTGATTCATTTTTGCAGACTTCCTGTCCAGTCTGTCTAGGATTTTCAAGATCTGCCCATATGTAGACAGAAGAAGGAGAAGTGGAGACAGGACCAAGAGTCCCTTGTGTCTCACAGAAGTTCCAGAAGGGTACAGAGGAGCTGACACTCATCTTCCTCATTAACACAGGTGTAAGGTCTATGGTCAGTAGAGCAATGAAGCATCTTCCTCCCTCAGTCTCAGGCAGTCTTTACTTTAAGATATAAATCTGAGCCACAACAAAAAGATGAAACCCGGTTCAAGTTTTCTTAGGGGAGTTCCTTTTGATATATACTTAGTATACATTTCTTCAAGATTATTAGATTGTCCATCAGACTTGGTTGTCACTGTTTTTGCAATGTTTGATACTTTTTAGGTATATCCTTAAGAATTCATGAATGCTGGAAAAAGCTACATATGTAAATTTTAAAGTAGTATTCAAGTTTTATGACAGATATTATATACTTTAAATGAAATTATCTAAAATACCCTAAAAAGTGTGGATACCATTTACCATGATTAAACTACTACTAACTGCAATTAATAATTATTTATTTATATGTCTTTCTTTTCTGTATATTCATTATTTGCCACCTACCAGCTGGTAGTGAAAATCCAAAATGATTAATTTTTTTCACTCAGATTAGTTAAAGCATTAATAATATTTTAAAATTAAAATATGCCAGGTTTTTAAATGTTGTGTGTCTGCTTTTTCACTTACAATATAGAAAAAAATGATTTAGTCATGAAAATGACTTTCCTTTTGCTTATGAGCAACTATAAATCTGTTCCTTGAAAACAGTGTCAAAGATATTCCAAATACCCAAGCCCACACTCATTTCTTCTCTCTCTGAACATCCACTGCACATTTGCTCACTAACATGTAATCTAGTGCTAAATTATTTGCAAATTCATAGGATGAAATCTTCCTAGAAGTGCCAGAAAGGAGCTTACAGATTATCAAGTTCAATATACAAATGAGAAAGAAGAACCGTAGAGACTTGCTCAAGATTGTAGCAAAGCTAGCTAATGGCAGAACGAAGGCTACAACACGAGGCTTCCAATTTCTTTTTCAGTTTTTTTCTAGCTAAACAGGAAGATATTTAAGGACAGAGATCATGCCCTCTATGTCCTAGTAAGCTCCTTCACACTCATAATGCTGGTAGGGAGTGAAAATGCTTAAGCGTTGATATATGATGGATGGTGAGCAAGACACGCTTTTGCTTTTCTGTTGCTGTTCTAGTTTGGCTGCATGGTTAAGTAGCAATTATGTCCCTATCATAAGAATGTGACACATAAATGTGACAAACTTCAAAGTTTTCTTTTAAAGTAAGATCACATCAGAAAATACTTAGAAATAAAAAGCAATATTTTTTAATATTAGGAATACTAGAAGGAATACAGAATAATCAGAATACTAGTAAGCACACCAACATCATCTCATTTAATATTTCAATGGCCTTATTTAGTAAGTATTATTATTATCTTTACACTACTAATAAGAAGAAAAATCTGAGAGGCAAAGTAATTGGCTCAATGTGTCAAAGCTAATGAGTGGGAAGGCAGGAAATTAAACTTAGTCCATTTCGTTAAAAAGCTTAAATTCTTTCTATCCCTTCTCCACAGACAAATGCTGTTTATTAAACCATGTCCAAAAACTCCTGTATTCGATAACACCAAAATGAAAACTATAATTATTACACTTAACATTCAAAATGGCTATAACCTAAAATATATTTCTCAAAACACGTAAACAGACTTATCACTTCTCACTAAAACGGGTCAAAGGTTAGAACAGAAAGCATTCCTTTCACTGTCATGTTTTGTATACAGGTACAGATGGGGGGAAGGAAAAAGTTTCCCTTTTTATAGCCCTGAATACTTAAAAAAAATCTATTTCCTCGTGATCTTTGGAGCTAGCAATACTAAAACTCAAAAGAGTAGTATCTTTGGTAATTTTCTTCATTTTCCCTAAGAAATAGCTGCTCAATTTTCCTCAAAAGAGTCTTAGGTACACTGCATTTTTATGCACAGCTCAACAATGGCTACAGAACCACTTGGTACAAGAAGCTTTCTTTCTATACTGATGGTTATCATTGAAACATACTGCCACCTTATGACTATTCTTTTTATATCTTACTTTTCAGAAAACTGTTTTAAAAATAAACTCTTGCCAGGAATACGACCATAAAGCATAGAAATTATCTGAAACTTTAAAAAAATAATAAAAAAAATTACTAGTTCTATTGAAAGCAGGCTGAGAGAAAAATGCTACATTTAAGAGAATATTTTTAGATTCTGAATAACACAATGATTTTGATGACATGACGTAAACATTTTTAAATCCAAGAGGCCAGGATACAACTGATTACATGCTGGCAATGGACCTAATATTTTGAGGCTATTTTCCAAATAGAGCTTTAGAAGTTATATCCAAAGTGTTTGCCCCTATTCGATCTATAATGTTGCAGACACACATCAAAAGATATAAAAATTGCAATGGCCCAGACTGGAAGGAAGTATAGGGGAAAGAGACACTAAAATTAAGAAAAGGCTGTATATCTGAATAAATTCACTATTGTGTGAAATTTATAACAACTCAAATAAACACTACTATTAACTACTACCATTTACATAGAACCCTCTTTTTGAGTGTCCAGAGTAGAAATTCCCATTGTAGCAGAAAACATGGAGCTTTTACCTAGCAGCTGGTTTATTTTTCTCTATGGATCCAGTGATTCATGTTTGTAATGGCTTCTGTTTGCCTTTTTGCATTAGCTGCTAAAGTACTTAGAGACAAATTTACGGTTCATATTTATCAAGTATATAAGGAGTCATTGCATGCATTTTGTACTCTACTTCACTCCTGGCTACACCTTATTTTTCTGCCTTATTTTCACTTTGGCCTGATAGTACCATTTACTTTCATTTTCCTGTATATACTTGGTACTGTGAAAAGAAAAAATATGGATTTTGGAAGCTGAACAACCAGAACCAGCTCTAATTTTTACTAGTTGTAGGGTTCTGATTAACTACTTCATCTTTAAGATAAGCTACAGATTCGCCATTTATAAATTGGGACTAAAAATACCTTCCTTGCACAATTATTAAAATAATTAGAGACAATGATTAAAGATTTCTAATATTTACTGGATGCCTGATATGTAATGGCTACTTATATAACTTAATTTCTACATTTTTTTATTTCAATAAAGCTTCTAAAATAAGGTTATATTTTATAATTATATTTAATGCAGGCACTGTTCTCCAAAAAAGCAGTTTTTAAGTCAGTGGTATCTTAGAATCAAGGCAAACACTATTAGCTTATTTTGCTGTACTTTTATAACCACCCTCACACTATTTTTGAACTAGGCACTTATCAACAAATATTTCAATGAAATGCTCAGTTGAAGTTAAATCATGAATGGAGAAAAATTAGAAACTAGTAAACAAATAAAGAATGTAATAAAGACTTTAGCATTGTAGTTTTAAGAAAAGAAAGTTGACAATTCACTCAAGTTTTCCATTTTTGTTTAAATTTTATGAGCAAAAGAACAAAAATAAAAAAAAAGAATTTGTGCGCAATAACATATTGCTTAGTTTAATTACTGATTTGCTGTTTGCCCAAAGTTTTAATCAAGAGACTTCTTACATGTGGATAACAATGGAGACATCTGTAAAAGTTAGTGCCACGTTTAACTCCTCTAGGCACTGCAGCACCTGGTGAAGCCACAGGGAAGAAATCATGGATACTTCTTGAACATACTGCAACAGCTGTCAACTCAGAAGGAGGTATATTCTAAGTTCTACCAAGCAAGTAGCACTCCACAAAACCTCATTCTAGCCCTTCTTTTAACTGAGCAGAAGCCAGATGGAAACATGCAACTTGTCAAATTGCAAATGAAGAATTACTATAAATCGTATTGCATGGATCTCTGTATGTTCAGCTTTAAATACTTGGTCGCTCAATTTTCCAAAAATTTCACTGACGTTTTAAGAAAACTAAAGATGCTTGATGCTATTCCAGGTAAAGACAATACAACATCTTTAAGAGAATACAGTAAAGGTAAAGACAATGGGAATATCATTATATCTTTAATGTACTATCAGAGTGAAGAAACAAAAAGCATCATTCTAGAAGCTTGATAATGTCCAGAACAAGCATGGCTGCAGCATGACTAGCCGTCTCTCACAACAGCTTATGGTGCAATCTGCTTGGAGCACATGGCCACAGAAAACCAGAAAACAAGCTGTATTATCCATGATATAGCAGTCCTAGCTGTGCTGGTATGGCTAAACCTCCACCTGCGTCTCCATTATAGACTTCTATTTCTATCCATTATATGAAATTACCATAATAATTTGAAATACCCTGTGGCCAGATTTAATTGTGAATGTATACAAAGATCAGAAACTAGTAATTTTGTTTTGTATTTTTGCTACCAAAAATTACTTACAATTTTAAGACCACAAGACGCTTTTCGTAAAATTGGACATAACTAATTATTTCATATTTAGAGTTCAAGCTTTACTATTTCTGAGGTGCCACTGGGCATGTGTTAATTTGTCCATCCATTCTTGTATGCCTGGATAAAAATATTTGTTGAGTACCTACTATATAACATATACCACGCATTTTTATTTACATGGAGTCATCCTTTCAACATCGTTAAACATTTCTTTTACAGCTGGAGTCTTATCTAGGGCAGGAAAAATATCCTACAGATTCTGAAAGGGAATGATTTGTATCAAGAACCTGAACTATATCCTAAACAGTCTTCTTTGAGTGTGACATCCTAACAATAGAGATCACTGAGTGCCCGTGAAAAACTCTGTGGTATAAACAATTTCTTAATAGCTTCATCATGACACAAATTGTTGAATTAAAATAATGTTGAAAAATTTTAAACATTTGAACAGTGGATAATATTATTAATAAAATATTATTTAGTGTTGATGAACCACATTAAGATGTATTATTATTGGGATAAAAATGAGAGTTGACTTATTAAAATAATTTATATAATTTTTAGGCTTTATTTAGAAGAGAAATAAACAACCACACAATTCATGAGAAATAGGCAACTTTACACCCACATGACAGGTAAGGAAGCCGAGCCTCACAAAGTTTCAGAGCTGCCTAAGGTCATATGGAGAATGAAAGTACTGTGGTTCTGACTAATTGATTCACGTTTGTGAATGTCTTATTCTAGTCCCTTATTCCCTGATAAAGCTTTCAGGCAGAAAAGTTAAATACTGAAAGGTATTCTTTGGCATATGTCATAAAGGGACAGAAAGATCAAATTTAAATTGTCAAAGTCAGAAACCCAGCCACTATTTTCTGCTTTCTCTCTTCTAATCCTCTCACATTAACAGATGCATAATTAAGCCATTGCAAACAAAGAAGGCTTAGTAGAAGGCATTGTTCATACTGCTTGGTTTCTCTGAGTTAGGCAATTCACTCTGGGAGGTGTGCTCGCAGCTCGACTCCTCCTGTAATCCTCACTCTTTCCAAGTAGTTTTACTTCACTTTTCTTTTTAAACCACCATCCTATTTCCTTGTGCGGTACCAGATAGTTGCTGTAGCTAACAACACAATGGATGGTGGTCACTGCAGCTTTCCTTGGTGCATGCTCTGTGGGAGGTCCTCACCCCTAGCAGCTCCCTCTCTCCTGGAAAATGGAAACCTACCACAGAGAGCTCTTGATCATCTGCAGGTAGAATATCTGCATCGGGCATTACCCATCTGCTGGGGACACTGACATACAAGCTCACTTTTCTTCCCACCCTACCAAGCTGTACTCTAATTTTATTCAGTTGCCTATTTACATCCCAAACTTTCAACAAAAGCACAGAAAGTGAAAGTGGTACAAAGGCAAGACCAGTGTGGGAAAGGACCACTCAGAAATAGGCCACAGAAATCATAGCTACTATTGCACATAAACCCATTCTATCATTAGGAGGATTAATCAACTGCCTTGAGTCACTTATAAAGATTAAACTATTTTCCTTTGCTACATTTGGAAAACAGAATAAATGACCAAACTCCTTTTCTGTATTTGTCTGCACGAATCAAGGCTGCGAAAATATTCCCTGAATATCAACTGGCAGTACCATCAGGGTGTTGCTATGGTTCTTTGTGATTCAAAAATATAAAATGTGAGACAACATAATGAAGGCACAATCCTAGAGAAACGTGCAATGATGTTGGTAGGCACTGGAGAAGTCTAAGAGTGTTGGGTAAGGGTAGGTTGGGGGAGAAGCACAAAATGTCAACTCTCGTAGCATTTGTGTTGCCCATCTCTCGAACATTCCCTTCCTAGTTCTTACAGAATCAAGCCAGTTGAACATAAAAATATAACAGAAAATGATTTTGACAAAATAATTCTTTGAATAGTCATGACCATAAATGATCGGCCTCTTACTATGTAAAGAACTCCATGGCCCAGTTTTGTATGGATATGTATTGATCATCCTATTTAAAAGTAATATTTTTATACAAGTGGACTCAGACCATAGAAAATCAGATGTGCTTTCTTTATTGGGGGGGAGAGGTTGTTACCCCAGAGATAATATTTATAAATGAGGGAAGAACCTACACATTGCTATTTTACTTTCAGGCAAGAACAAGAAGGCATGATTTATGGGAGGCATAAAGCTGAGGAAGAGAGCAAGGAATAGACTGACATGACAACTTGTTCAGTGGAAGGCCACACCTCTCTTAAGATCAGTACTTTCTCCTAAATCCCAAGCCCGACCCCATATCGTGGTAATAGGAAGCATCAGCTTTTCCCCAGAATCCCTCATACTTCTAATAAAATTATGTTTCCCATGGCAACAGATGTTATCTCGGGAGAGGCAACTTCAGAGTAGAAACAAACACATTGTGGCTTAAGGAGCAGGACTGACACTACACTGATGTTATTATCCTCATGTTTTTTTCTTAGTAATGGTAGCAAGAGTTTGCAAGAGACATGAGTCATATTATGTTTAATCACTCTGATATGCAATACTTGATCTCATTTGAATTTCTATTCCCAAGAGATTAAAAATGTTCAGTATAGGGACAAAACTAAATAAAAGCAAAACTAAGGACATCTCAATTCCCGGTCATTATTCCCTCTCCCAGCAACAATGTTTCCTTAGGTGTGAGCCATGCTTTCACTTTTCCTTTCTTTTTTTAAATTACTCTTACAGTATAAATGAAACCAATTTTTCAGCTCTTTATACTAAGAGTTAAGAGTACAAATATCTGTTTAGTAAACCCACCAGAACGAAAAAGCTTTAAGGACTATATGAAGTGATTCTTTAGAGAAGGAAATACAGAACAAGAAACATACATAAGTCTCTAAGTGTTTTAAGAAAAATGTAAACATATACAGTTTTACGAGATGAAACCATTGTCTTCAAGAAATAGAGTACACAGTGTATGCTGGGTAGTTCTTATTTAATACAATAGACTGCTAACCTGCTAAGGGAAGAAAAACCAGATTATATTTCCTGTGACTCATGAGGGTACCAGAGAAGCTCTCTCTCTCATAGGTGGTCTGTGTTCCAACACTGCTCCTACCTTTGCTTCTCTTTCAGAACGTCCTTTCTAATTACTTCTGGGGAAAACATGTGAGGGATTCACATTACCAGACTCACTAGGTAGGCACAAGTTATGCAAAGTAGCATTGTTATGGATTGGCACCTGGGCTAACAACTGTTGCCAATCCTTTTTTTTTTTCTGTTTTTATCTCCCCAAACCCCCCCGTACACAGTTGTATATCTTAGTTGCACATCCTTCTAGTTGTGGGATGTGGGACGCCGCCTCAACGTGGCCTGACGAGCAGTGCCATGTCCGTACCCAGGATCCGAACCCTGGGCCGCCACAGCGGAGCGCACAAACTTAACCACTTGGCCACGGAGCAGGCCCCATGGACTGTGATTTTGATGGTAATCTTTATCAACTTGTTAAGTTTTTCTGCAGTGCTAATAAGTACATACCACGAAGGTACTCGATACATAAAAATGTTGCACATAGGAATTTCAACAACAAACAGAAGCTGGGAAAATAATCCCTGTATTGGCAACTTTTGTGTTGGGAAATAACATACAACTGTGCTTAAAAGAAAAGGAAGATACTATTTATAGAAGACAATATTTTATAATTTCATAATGTTCTGATTTTAGTAAACAAAAATACATTTACTAAATCTTTGTTGTTTAATGGGAATTAGACTTGCATCTTCTTGTTTAGTAAAATCATTAAATGAGAATATAGCTTACTCACTTTAATTTGTAGAAAGAAGGAAAAAAATATAGAAGCACAACAAAAATATACTTGCCTTTCCAGCAAGCTTCAAACACCACGAATTCCACTAAACATTTAATTTAATGACTACGCATATTTCATTTGTCATTTTGATAACATTGACCATATTTTAAAAGGCTTTTACCGAATATGAGAAAGGTCAAAATTTGTCTTTTTGAGTATATAGAACACGTTTCCTCTACCAGTATCAGATGAAGCAGTTTGGACCATTGTTTTATGCTATGCATATTATTCAATTTGAACATACATTTAGGGTAATATTTAACAAATGGAAGAAAATAACTACTTACACACACATTTGTGATCCAAAGCTTTCATTTAGGCAATGACATCCATCCATCAACTGTCTTTCATGCCATATGTTTTTATAGCAGTTCTCTAAACACGAGGAAAACTTAAATATGCACTGAGTTTCAAGCACATCAGACATCTCTGTGTTTATTAATAGATCTTTATGCTAGTTGAAAGAGAAAGACGACCTTTCCTTATAGGTCACTGCCTCCTGACTGAAATTATGTCTGCCCAATTTGGCCTTTAAATCTTAGTTCAATAATCGGCCTCAGCCGAATTAAAAAAAAAAGATTCAGCATTTCTCCAAAAATACTCAATTTGAGACAATCATAGAAAACAAATGGCATTTAAATCTCTTATTCTGAAAAGAACAAAGGCAATTTTTTAAAAAGCATGCCCTTCTCTTTTTACAACATGTTTATTAGTAACCATTAGTTTACCAATCCTGTCAAACTTGATGGTTGGTGCCTAAAAAAATTTAATGATATTTTTAAGGAAATTCACACCTTTTCTTAACATACTAGATGAAAACAATAGGGTGATATATGAAAATATGTACATTTGTGAATTGTAATTAGCCTTCATTTCTATACAAAAGATATCACCCCGTAAGTGATGTTTTTAAATGAAGCATAAAGATAAATGTGCCCAGTCCACTCCGAATTATTGTAGTGTTCTCATTTAAAACTACCATCTGTCAGAGATTATCTTATTTTATACCAAGGGAACATCCATTAAATATTCATCCTCCTCATCCTGAAAATGTGCTCACACAAGATCAGGGTCCTACCTGAGGAGATATTAGTATGAGTCATTTTATTAGCTCGTCTCTGAATGAAACTTAGAATAGACACCTGAAGTTTACACCTAAAGAGTAGCACTCTTTTTAGGTTGAAGTGTGTGATTTCTGAGAGCTGCTTTTAATTTACACATTCTGAGGCCAATGAGTTAATTTTCGCTATCTTGGCAACAAGCAGTTACCACTTATTTTGTTTGATTTAAAAATAGTAAAAATTTGCAGAGGTAAAGATTGTTAAAATAAAGCATATACCCACAGGAGTTTGGGTGGAAATAAAAAGCTAATGCTAGCGTAACTGCTGAGGGGGAAAACTGTGTAAATCGTTCTCGTTTTGCATGCAAGTTCCTAACTTCTAGGACACTTAATCACAGCTTCATATTTTATGCTTTATTTCCTTGGCTTTGGGGAAAAAAATACACAGGTCACTGTGAACTAAGAGCAGTCCTTAAAATATTTATGCCGCCTTCTATTCTCCATACAATAGTAATGAGAAAATTGAACATTCTGTTCAATTACAGAAAAGACAACTAAAAATTTCAAGTTATATATGCACACAAATAATAGCTAAATTCAGGAAGAAAATAAAGCCTCCCCTCTCATCTCACAGATTTCCCAGTAGGATACTTCATATAGGCAGTGAAAATATTTGAAAGCATAACTTAATAAGCCATAATTGCATCTATATCTAAAGTAAAAATGGAATAAGTGAGATTTTCATCCTAAACAGTGAAATAGATCCTAATGACAACACTTTGGAAGGAAAGAAGTTTAAAGACGCTATATCATAACTGCTGGCTTAAATTGTCAACCTGCATTTCTAGTCTTCATTTGGCATAGTGGCAGTGTTCCACGGCAAGGATCCCCTGCTAGTCTGTAATACGTGAAGAAGAAAAAAGAGGCCTATTTACAAGATTCAACTCACCCTTAGGCAGAGAAGTAGCAAATACTTTAAAGAACGATTCTTAGCAAAGACTATAAGTTTAAGATACAAAATTCAAAATAATGATCCTTCTGCAATTTTTATGATGTCCTCTACTTTCAAAAACAAAAAAACTGAAGTCTTAGGGGAAATTTTAAACAAACAGAAGTTCGGTTAAGTAAATCTATGGTAATAAGAGCACTTTTAAAAATAGAGATAATTATTCTCAAAATGTTCCTTTCTGAAAATAGAAGGTACTTATATGTTAAGTGTTAAAATATAAGTGTGTATTAACATTGACGCTATCCTTATCAATACATCTGCACAGAGTTCACTCTGTCATTGACCGTTATTGGTCACCTGGTACACACACCCAAGAGACAGAGTTTAATAATGTCTTCCCTTAGGGACATTACACTATAGTGGGGATATAGGCAATAATAGGTTGAAATAATAATTGCAATACAATGTAACAACTACTTTATCCGTAACATGTGGTAGATTTTCTTCAGAGGGTACCAACAATTCCTCCCATCCCTGTAGGTGCATGCCACTTCTCCCATTAAGAGATGGAATCTGTCTCCTCTCCCCTTGAATCTGAACTACTTTTGTGACTTTCCAGTGACCAATGAAATGGGAGCAGAAGCGATGCTGTACTAGTTCTGAACCTTGGCTTTAAGAGACTTGGCAGCTTTCGCTTTTGCTTTCTTAGAAACCAACTACTCTGCATAAGAAGCTAGTTTAGCCCACTGAAGGATAAGAGGCCTTGTGGGGAGAACACAGGCACCTCAACCAATAGCCAGCAACAAATGCCAGACATGTGAGTGAGACAATCTTGGTCATTCCAGCACTAGCTAAGCCCCCACGTGACTGCAACTGTATGCGAGCGCCCAAGCAAGATCAGCAGAAGAACAATCCAGTTGAGTCCAGTCAAATGAAATGCAGAAACAGTAAATTGTTGTTGTTTTAGTCCAGTAAGTTTTGGGACGGTTTATTATGCAACGGATAACTGACAGAAAGTAAGAAATAAGTTTTCATAGAGTACATAGGTCTGTAGAATGTAACCTGATTTTCCCAAGAATAATCAGCCAGTAAAGGACAAAAAAACTAACTCCCTTGGGTTCTCATCCAGGACTGAAGCAAAGGCAAAGACACAAGCTCTGTTCCCAAGTTGAACATAAAATACTGTGGCTGAATATGACTCGCCTTAATCAACACAAGAGATGACCTACATCAGAGGTACACATTAGTACCCTCATTCAATAATACATTCACGGTGATCCAGAACTGGCAACAGTTCATATAAGAGCGCCAATTTGAGATATTACGATTAATTTGCTAACTATTCAGTATCAAAATTTTGAAAGTGCTAACCATGCCTTACATTTCAGAAACCAATCTAACTGGACCAAATGAGCTGAGCCTCCCTCAGGAATGCTTTATCTGAGATATGGTTTAATGATACGGCTTTTGACTGTACAAGGAGCATCAGTCATTGAATAGCATTTCTTTCTTTTGTAAAACTGAATGATAAGCTATTACTCACATGCTTACTATTGATCACAAGGATACAAAAAACTGTGTGGTAAATTCTAGTAGTTTAATTTCTAGGAAAAGAGTTTATGAATATGAATTTTAGGCTTTTCTTCCCAGAAAATAAAGAATATATAAATTTTTTATTATAGATGTTAGGCAAAATTTTAAATAGCCCCATTTCTTTGTCTCCACTTTTCTCTCACTTCACACACTTTCTCAGCCTATGGGATCCCATGCTGGCCTGAGTTCCTTTTGCTATTTCACAATTTTCTCAATTCAATTCTCAATTCAGAAAAGCAATATTTGAATAACAAAATCAAGTATAACATAAATATGTCTTTTCAGATATACCCCACAAATGACTTATGTCCCCAAATCAGTCAACTCCTTTCCCCAAATCAACACACTCAGTCTCTGAGTACAACCGATCTCAGATACTTATTGGCAAGAAAGCTTTATCATAAAATGATTAATTTATATACTGCTTTCAGTCTCAGATGGATTTAGAGATGAATGGTTTTAAAAAGTAAAGAGGGAGGCCTGCATGACTACAAGGGAGGAAATCAAGAACCACACTTGAGGGTGTGTGTGGGAGGCAGGGGGCAGCTTTGGAGAAGGGACGAGGCTACTGAGGAGCCACATTAACAGGAAGTTGAGACCTATGCTGTCAATCTGTCATCCACCTCCCTCAGGAAATCTTCAGTAATTTCTGTACCGCTCACCAACAATTTCTAAGAGCGAACTCTTCTGGTGATGGAGAAAAGTGATAAATTCTATCTCAAAGTTAGTCTGGGCTCCGAACAGACGCTACTCATAGACCCAGCTGACTTCAGGATTATACTCTTTTTAAACAGAAGAGTTGGTGCTGGAAGAGGTCATTCTTCTTGCACAAAAAGGAATGCGATCGGGATATTAGCATTTTAGTCTCTTAAAGTTCTTTCTTAAACATATTGCAAAGGATGGTACAACGCTCGGAGGGATTCTGCATCAGGGACCAGGAGAAAACGAATTTTCTACAGAATCTATGCATTTCAAACAAAAATACAACGTTTCTATGGAGGGCACAGAATATACTGCAACAATGTGATTTATATGGTTCTCTACATTTTTGACATTTGTTTCAGAGAAATTGCCTGAATACATTCTATTTTTCTGCAAAAGGTGCATAATAACATATGCTGGAAAAGTAAAAAACAGTTTGATTATTTTCTATATTCTCCTATAATTTGGATACTATTTGTTACTCTCTTTACATCTCTTCTTTACTAATCTCTAGAATTTTTCAAATGACTAGGCTTATGTAAGGTCACTTATGTTGGAAAAAGTAAAATTACTACAGAGAACATTCTATTGAGTTCAAAATACTCAATTAGAAAAAAAATCAATAGATAATGTAATCACATTTATAGGCATGATTATCACATGATAATACGTCCTACATTGCTTTAGTATGAGCTGCAATCAAAAAATAGGCTTCCAGTTATCTATTAAATTATTCTAATATATTTTATAAACAGATAAGTTACTCTGTTGAGCTTTTAGTTTCTTTATTAACGTTTATACATTCAGTTAGGAAATAGGCAGTAGGTTCATGAAAAGTGTGCCTAAATAAGATTTTAATATATAATTTAAATACTCAATATGAAAGATCAGCTATATCCGCAATTTCGCAAGAGGCATCATTTGCATTTCCTAAGGAATAACTCTTTCCTTTTGTGAGATGTTTGATATCTCTCATCTCCTCCTATTAAGTGCCAAAGCACCCGGCCAACCTTGTGACAACCAAAAACACCTCCCGACATTTCCGAACGCCCCCTGAGGGGTAACGTCTTCTCCCACATTTAAGAATTACTAGATTCACTTTATGATTCAGGAAGGAAAACATCTCTTATGAAACTGAAACACTTGAAACCTCTACTTAACTTGGAAACCATAATAATCTGCTTTTGCAACTGTAGCATTAGCAGTACTGTAACAAGTTTTATGGTCTAGTGTGTATTTATAGTATAGCTGTGCTAAACATTTTTGAGGGAGTGAGAAATTTGCATTTGTGAAAATGCAGAAAGCTTACAGGGAAACCATGCTTAAGTCTAGTAACAACACCACGGTCTTCTCATGAATCAAGTGGTCCCAGGTACAGTTTCTTTTTACTACTTCAAAATCCTCTATCTTTTGAGAAAAAAAAAATTTTAAATGACAGTGAATAGATTACGTTCATTCATCTCAATCAGTATCCCACATTTGTGGACAAGAGGAAAACAAATACTTTATAGACTTGTCTAAAGCTATTCTGATCACTGAAATTTGTGCACTTAAATACTCAGCTATACCAATATTTTATTAGCTCTTTCTTTTTTTGTTAAATTGTGGGAAAAGACAAGGAAATGGGAATATAGAGAATAAGTAACAAGAAAAGAGAAAAAAATTCTCAATTCTCAATTTCTAGTTGCTCTACGAAGGAAAGCGTTCATAATACTATTTTGGGTTTAAGAAATTGGTTTCAAAAAATTATAAATATAAAAAGAATAAGGGAATAGATTCATGCTTCTTAACAATTCTAACACAAAGAGAACCTTCCTCTGCTAACCTCTGTTATGCACAGTCATAATGCAGTATAGACTGAAGACACTTCAATTAACAATTGTTTGTTGTATGCCCATTAGCTACAAAGAGGAACTATACTGTAAGACCTTAATCACAGATACTGCCCTGTCACCAATTTAGTCATATGAGCTGGCCCGTCTCCCTGAGACTACAAAAGAATGATATGGCTACTCAACTCTTCAGTCTGCATCAAACCTTCCTTGTGCTATACTTCACATATATATTTTCTAACTTAGTCTTCACAGCATTTCAGCAGCAGCATCTCCACTTAACAGTGGTGAAACTAAGCCTCAATAATGTCACCACAACCAAAGGTATCATTAAAATAATATAATAAAAAAACAGTGATGATTAATGAGATAAGCAGAAAGCTCAAAGTTACACTTCTTTATGTAAGTTACTAGTGTTGGGTAACGTAAAACTGGGTAGCAGAAAAATACAAGGGAGAAAAAAGTTTCCATTTGTAATTTTCTATCCTCTCTAAAAAGATATTCAGCAACTGGAAGCAGCTTACTACTTATTCATCATAATTCATTCATTCATTCGACAAATGTATCTGCCCACAATAAATTTCACCGTTATTTTATTCCATCATGCATCAATTTTCTAAATGCCAGGGGTTTATAATTTGTAGCGTTGGAATAATAAATAAATATGCAATCAACTATTGAACATTTAGTGAAAAATATTAACTGCAAGTCATATGTGGATCCTACTAATAGAATATGTAAAATATATTAAAAAGCACACTGAAGTCAAATAGAGAATAAAGAACATAGTATACATTACAGCAAATAATCACAAACATTCCCACATAAATTTGGTTTTCATTTGTAGACTTTTACCTTTATCTTAACAATTTCACTGTTTGACATAATGAACAATTAAAATTTCACATATATTCATCTTTGTAGTTTTTAAAAAAATGAGCATATTGTACACACTCCTATGTTATTATTTTATGTTTTAATGCTTAAGTTTTATTTAACATATATACAAACTCAACATGGATAGTATAAAACACGAATTTCATTCTCTGAGGAATTTAATTATTAAAAATTACTGTTAGGATATTATAATGATTACACGTCTCATTTTGTTGTACCCTAGATATAATGAAATACTATTTCTTATTCTAATAAAATGCAATGAAAACTGGTCCTTGTCTGTGTTACTACCACTGTTATTTTGATGTCTCCCTACAGATCTTCTGCTACAACAAGAACAGTATTTCATTAAGAGATGCCCAAATTAAAGACAGTAAAGACGGTGGTGATGATGGTAACATCTTAAAACTTTTACTGTACTGTACAGTTTAAAATCCACTTTCACACATATCTCTTTAATCTACATACCAATTCTGTTCAGATAGAAATTATTATTAGCCCCATTTCATAGATGGAAATATTTAGCCTGAAGGAAGTTGTTTTGCCTGTGTCAGATCACACAGCTAAGTAAGGAAGTTAGGTATCATTTGTTTTTCTTCAATGCTTTTAATCACATTAAATAGATCCCTCTATTTAACATATGAATTTAATTTTCTATGAAAATAAGAGTGCAATTTCTCATTTCACACTAATTGAAAATTGAACATATCCTCTCAATATAGCAGAAAAATCTATGTTTTAGTCCTTTTATATTTTTGATGTAAGAAAACATCCTAATTATGGATAGGACTTAAATAAATGACGTCTTCACCTCAATTCACAGCAACGCCTTCTTAACGCCAATATAAAAATTACTCTATATTGTTACTTGTGAAAAAGGTGTCAAGGAGTTTCTGAACCAACAAAGGAGGAAGATATTGGAAGAGAAGGGGAAAGACAGAATGAGGGAGAGACAGAGAAACACCCAATGTGAATTATTTGCTTAGTTACCACAAAAGTAATAATTACACTAACTCCATGGGACCAATGGTAATTTCACAGTAGCTCACGTTACTGTTATCATCCTACATTCTGATAACTGTGAAATTAATTTGTGGCACTACTGTAAGTGTCGGCCATAAGCTGTTCCCTTGGTAACAGAATTATGCTACCATAGAGAAGGAATGTTTGGTAGTAAAATGGGCAGCAGCAAGCTGATTATACAGGGAAAAGCTTCTATCTAAATACATATAGCACAGCAATCGCCCTTGGAAAAACTACATGGCTTACCAAAAGAGTTCTCTCTGTTCACTGTCCATTATCTGTTGACTGTAGTAGTTCAAATGCATAGCAAGTAATCATCAAATTACCAGTTTATATTTAGCAACAGGGCCTTCTTATCTTTAAAAAACTGCAAGGACAAAGTACAGAAATGTAATATATCTCTCTTTCTCTCTTTTTCCTTTCCTTCCCTGAAATTATATACACACACACATACATGTTTCAATAAAAATCATTCATACAGCTGATAGCTAGGCAACCCTTAGGTATAAACAAAGATACTAGACATATTTTTAAAACAATTTTGCTTAAGGAAATTCATTTAAGAAGGAAGATCTGTTACATCTGCAGTGTACTACCTTCAAAATCACAGAAGAAGTTGAACATTTGGCCAAAAGGATAGAAGCTTATATTTCTACTTTTTCTTTTTCAGTATGAAATATTGAAGAGAGCATAAACTAAAATGGAAGAGCATAACTATACAACATCATAAGAAATCCCGAATTATAGGTGTATACTTAAAAAGCCACGCATCCCGAGCTTTGGATGGCTTAACAACCCAGAGGCAGAGGCCAGTTTCTCCAACTCACCCATTCTTTCATGATACCAGCCAGACTGAATATCACCCCAGGACGATAATGAATTGGCTCAGAATACTGTTTAGCTTTGCTAAACCAATCAATATGAGACTGACACTATTTTGTCCTTTTTCAGTTAGAAAATACGAATTATTTAGAATTCAGCAAGTCTTTTTTTAAATCTATTTTTGCTTTTGAAATGATCACACCATACCTAGAGATAACGATTGCATCTTAGGATTTATGATAAGCTTTCGATGACTAATATTTACCTTAAATATGCAATGCAAGGTTAATAGTTACTAGAAAGTCTTATTTGGCATATCATAGATTCCTGTTAACCAAAACAACTAATTTTAGGGACTAATATTCTGACAAGTTCAGAAGAGCTAAATCACAGACAGAAATGTATTGATCTTAGTTGGCTCCTATTCACCAATCTTTTTTTTCCCCAAGTACTTGGCACATAGTAGATTTTCAATATTTGTTGAATAATTAAATAATCTCAAAATTCTTATTTGGCCATATTCCCACTAAGGACACAGTCCTAACCTACATTTAGAGAACTCTTCTCTGACATCAACTTCTCCAGAATTATTCTCCTAATTTAGATCTCTGGATATTCTCTCTACAATTGTCTTAGAAAAGATGATTGAGAATGTGAATTACAGGATATTATATTATTTTATTTTTATTACTAACTAACCACATATAGGCTAAAAAAACCTAGGCTAACAAACCACAGTTTAACAGAATTCTTTGTGACAATCAAACAAACAGTGAAATAGTTTTTGCTATTATGAATTTACCACTTACTTAGTGTAAGACCATGGGCAAGTTTCTTGACCTATTTGAATTTCAGTATCTTCATACATAAAATGTGTATAATAATGGTACCTACCTCATGGGATTGTTACTAGCAAGAAACAAGATAATCCATGTAAAGTATTTAGCCTAGTACTGAAAAACAGGAAGATCACAATAAACACTGCTATTGTTATAATTTATTAAATAAACTCATCTAAAAGTACTTAAGATGTATTGACTTCAGTGACTAAATTTTCTATCTGCCATATTATGTAGCCCATATTTGTTCAAAAACCTTTGCTAAGTTACTACTATATACCAGGAACTAAAGATGGTACTGAAAAAAGAACTGCCTTTGGTGTCAGGCAAAAAGAGTTTAAGTTCCAGCTTTGTCACTTCAGAGAGTTCTCATCTGCAAAAGACTGGACCTTTTTGAGTCTTAATTTTCTATCTATAAAAAAAGGGCAGAGATTATAAATGTTCACTTGCTTATTACTGTTAAATAAAATTCATACTCCTTTCCATGACCAACAGGTTCTACATTGCCTTGGAACACATCTTCCTCCCCCAAGCTCCATCCACACTGCCTTCCTTAGAGGCCTCAAACATGCCAAGCTTATCATATTAAGGTGGGTCTGGAACCCCATGCGCTTTACCACAGTAGTGCAACTCTCTCACCCAGGGAAAGCAACATGGAGGCACAGAGGATTTACACAATGGTTAGTCAGTCACACTACAACTAAGAATTATAGGTTCCCACAAAGTTTTTGCATTTGAGTGACTTTAGTTCTTCTTAGGAAACAATAATGATTATTCTAGCCTTGCAATCTAATATGGCCCTGATTTGTGTGATCAATCAGCAAATTTCCAAGGAAGTCATTGAGTATATGACAGTAATTTCTAGAGGCAAATTTATATCTGCATGAATAAGTTCTCATCCTGAAAAAAAAAATCACCTTCTAAAAGTCCATGCTAGTTATCTGAAATAACAAAGGCGAAGTACAAACTATGCGATCCATCATAACGTGAAATAAACTTGTTGCTACTCTGTCATTTTGATCTTTATCCCAGTCTGATCCATTTCTTGAGATTGTTACCTCAAGATGCTCTCCCACAGAGTTTTCACTGAGCATACTTTAATCCAGTTTCTTAAAAATCCATAACAAATTACTGTGGTCTCAATGACTTACCAAAACTCCTATGTTTCAAAAATGATACAGGAAAAACATAATATTTAGTAAGTGTGACTAAAGTATTTTATACCTGCAGCGTTGAATTGTTCCATTGGAGGAGAGCAGGAAAAAATAAAAGTTCACATGCCAAGACTAGAACCTTGTTGTCACCTTAAAATGTATTCCTTCTGAATTTACTAATTCAAACATCCAAGGCTTTCAATGTGAAGTTCCCTGCCTCCCATTTGGCTTGCTTAATTTCCCCATTAGTACTGGTCTTCCTGCTCTTCAAGACCTCTGCTATACTCTGCTCCAAAGCGTCAAAGTGAAAACACCAGAAGTAGACTATCAAATGGTTCAAATCCCTGATTTGCTATCTATTATCTGTCTAATCTTAAGCATGGTACTCTTAACTGTAAAACTAATGTAAGAATAATACCTTAAATTTAAGTAGTAATAATAGCTACCTCACAGGATTGTCACAAGAATTAAGTAAGTAAACATATATAAAGTATTTAGAAGAGTTCTTAGCATATAGTAGGCAAGCAATAAATTACAGCTATTATTATTATTGACCCATCCAATTTTTCTTTATCCTTTTAGTTCATCCCTGTTTTTACTCACCTTAAACTCCATTTTTAATCATTTCAAATAACCTTTTACAAAAATGTCTAGCCTCTTATCACTCAGTCTTCCACCGTGCCTTTCTTAGAAAATTCATATTCTGAATGAAAACATCTATGTCCATAGAGAAAAACCATACACACATACAGAAACCCAGCATCATGATACAGCCAGTGTCACTGATTAACTGAGTTTGCAAGACTCCACAGCAATGGAATCTATTTCTATGGTCAACCTCCCACTCTTCTATACTCCAGAGCAATTATTCAAAACGCTCTTCTTTCCTTCTGATTTCCAAGCCACTCCTGTTCCACTCCTTTATCCTCAGCAGATAACTTTCCTATTTTTGTAACAAAATGAAAGCCTTTAGGGGGTGCTCCATAACAGTGCTGCTACCTCAACTCTAAACTTATTTGGAATGACCGCTGTCTTTTCTTCTGCCACTTAGCACATGGTGTTTCTGACCTCTTCCTATCAAAGGGGAATCCCCGCATGTGTACAGTAACTGGATTCCATTTCCTTCTACCTTCTCTAAAGCGACGTGCTTTCAATTTTCACCTTTTCTCCTTTTATTTCCTGGAACTGCCTTACTAGCACCTAATTATTTTTTGTCATCACAATCTGCTAACATTCTTCTCTGAATCCTACATCTTCATCTTCTTGTGCACAGCCAAATCCAAAAAAATCAAAAAAAGTTTGTTGTCTATACTGACTGTCCCTATTGCCCTCCTGTCCATTAATTTATTCATTCATTCCATAGTCTATTCCAATCTAGCTTCTGCTCCTACTTCTCCATGGATATACTCATGTCACTAATTATGTCCATGCCATTCAATCCAGAGAAAACTTTTTCAGATCTTTTATTTGATCTTTCAGAAGCATTCAGTAAACTTGCCTACTCTGTTCATCTTAAAATATTCTCTTCCCTTACTCTGTAAATCTATTTGGCCATCCCTAGTCTCCTTCATTTTGTTTTCTCATTCTTTTCCTAAATAATTGTTAACTAATGGAGTTCTTCAAGATTCTGCCATAGTTTTTTGTCTCATTCTACACTCATTTCCATGGCTTCAATTATATCTTCATACTTATCATCTATATGCCCAGCATTCTCAGATTTCCACACTTATCTATAGACTTGTGTGTCAATTATAATTATTAAATCCACTCATTCAGTCAGTCATTCAACACATACTAAGCACTTTTCATGTCCCAGGAATCGTTCTATGTGCTGAGAATGTACAGTGAACAAACACAAAACTTCCTGCCTTCAGAGAGCTTGTATTCTATTGAGGGAGATGCTAAGGAGACACAACTAAGGATAAACAAGTAAGATATACAGTATATTAGAGAGTTAGGAGTTCTCAGGAGAAAAATAAGTTAGGAAAGATGGGAAAAAAAGGTTGATGATGAAAGGTAGATAGCAGCCAAATAAGGTATCCCTGATAAGGTAACATTTAAGAGAAGAACTGAAGACTGAAAGGAAACAAATCATGCCAATATCTAGGGACAGAGGGAACAGCCAATGCACAGGACTATTTTTCCTTCTTATTCTCCTTTTTTCCTGTGTTCTGTGCAACTTTTTTTTATGGTTTCCCTCCTCATTGTCTTATTGAATTTTCAGCCATGTACAATAACTATTCACTGCCTAGCATTTTTTTTTTAAATTTCTTCCTCCTTTTCTTGTTTGCTTTGCAATAGTGATAAATATTATTTATTTTATTATTTAACTTAGCAGTGTCTTGTCTTCATGGAAACAGATCCCCTTTTAATTTCTTTTAGAAGTAAGCAGGATATAAGTGATAAAAAACAAAATAAATCAAATTAAAATACATCAATACATCAATTGAGCTTTTACTTTTTAAAGGGCACTATGCCTAATAGAAAAAGAGATGCAAAGAAGCCAGATTGTAGTGGGTTGAGGTATGACTGGGAGGTAAAGACATGGAGTCACATTGTTTAAAGTACATATTCCAAAAGCTTGGCAGTGAAACGCCTTCCAGATAAATTTGTAGTTGGACACAGCACAATTCTGACAGTTGGCTCTTAGTCTATTCTTTCAGGTTTTTAAAACTATTCAATTATGAACATAGCCTTAATTAAGACAAATTTTTCTTCTGCCTGAATACGAACTGCCAAGATGTCAGAGGGCAAGACTAAAAGTTTCTGTCTAAACTCCTCTTATAGTCTCCACATTTGCAGACTGTACAATGCACTGTGCTACCAGGAACCAATTAGCATGTTCTCACACAGGTTCAGGGCCATCTCCGCTCCAGTAAGAACTTTGGACTGATTCAAGAAATATACAAGAAACCACTGAGTCAGAAGCAATTTCAACTACTCAATGAACCATTTGTCCTTTGGGTGTCCCAGATATATTCCTCAGATATTTCTGTTAGCAAGGCTCCTGGCTATATCTTTTCAAGACTCACTGCCTGGGACCTTGACTTTGGGGATCTTATTCTCCTTAGCGTATATGTCCAAGCTCTCCTACTGATCCTTCTTGTCTTGGCTGACCTTTCTGAAACCCAGACCTTTGACTATTAAAAAATATAAATGTTTTAAATTTATACCAATTTATATAATGAACATATTTTTCCAGAGTTATAGCCCTGAAATGATTTCAGATTATTTTTCAAAAGTTCTACTGGATTCTATATCAGTGTTTTTTGTTATGGTGGTGGTGGTGGTTGTGTAATTTATACCCTCAGGAACATTTTTTCCTTAAACTAAACCAAACTGTCTCATCAAGACACAGTCAAGTAAATAGACATCTGCAAAAAGTTGATACAGGCAAAAGCAGCATTTCAATGATTCCAAGTTTTGTCCTTACATGTCTTCAACATACAAGTTTATTAATCTTTTCAAATAAACACATTTTCTGAAACTGAAGGGATGAAATTATTACAATAAAAGCAAATTAAATATATTAAATGCTGTATAATTATCTCATTTATATGGCTAAGATTATTAGCTTATATATGATGTCTTTAAAATAACTCCCATTTGCAGTTACATTTCAAACTGCAGATTTGACACACCAGCCAGGAGGAATGCCACAATTCCCGCTGTGCTAAACTTACTGAAACAAATAGAAAAAACGCTTTATTGTGTTTTGTTCCTGTTTTACTATTTTGTAATTGGACTACCCTAAGAAATACTCCTTTATAATACATCACTGAGTTACTATAATAACCTTGTCTCATGCTCTTTCTCTATATACAACATAAGGATTTCTGAATTATTATTTTATATTCAGGATAAAAATAATATCAAAAACATTCTAAAAGACATTAATTGAAAAGGTGCTTTAGAACCACTTATAGTGGCAATTGCTCCTAACAACATGATTGAATGTATTTTTTGGCAATGGAAACATGGGCACAAATACTTATATCCAAATACCTACAAAAGGTGACTACACAAAAATAGAGAGATGAGAAGAATTCCAAAGAACACGTCTTCAAGTTTTTCAAAAATGATTAACAGCATATATCTTACTATTCAAAGATTACAGAGTTGTTGGAGTTTTTTTCCTTTTGATTATTTTTTCTTCTTCTTCTTCTTTTTTTCTTCTTCTCCCCAAAGTTCCCCCAGTACATAGTTGTATATTCTGGTTGTAGGTCCTTCCGGTTGTGCTATGTGGGACACCGCCTTAGCATGGCTTGATGAGCGGTGCCCCGTCTGTGCCGAGGATGTGAACCAGCAATCTCCTGGGTGGCCGCAGCAGAGTGCATAAACTTAACCACTCGGCCATGGGGCCGGCCCCTCCTTTTGATTATTAAATAAAATACAGCTGAAAAGCAAAGTCTTTCTCTATACAAAGTCTTGAAATTTACATGTGGAGACTGTCATTTAGGATTTGTATTTCATGATGCTTACACAGTGTCATGTGCATCATGGTTAATTTTGTCAAAATAAATAACTTTATGATAGCGCTAATATCTTCCCTGAAGAATAAAAAGTGATCTTTAGAAAGTACTTGATAACTCCACCACATCTCTCCCTGAAGTCCACATATTAAGACCACCTTTAAAGTGAAAATAAATTTTAATAAAGTTATCTTGTCACTGAAATATTAAAGTTCATTTAAATAGTTTTTAAGCTGATGTAGCTTTATGAACAACTGTGCTAAATAGTAATGAAATTTCATTTCTAGTGAGTAAAGTCTTATCACATTCTATTTAGAAAAAAACAAAACTGCTAATATGTTAAATTTTATTTTTCTTAACCTAATTCTTGTTTAATGCAGACATCTCTGAGGGAAAAAAAAGGGCGTATATGATGGGATATATAACATCCAATTTGGAGCTTTATGTAAATAACACCTGTTCCTTAAGTACCAGCAGCATTAACTGAGGATCAGAATATAAAGATACCAAAAGATTTTATTCCACATAGAAACACATACAGAGGTTCTTCAGGAATAGACACACTTGTGAATATAACAGCAACAAAAAACAGAAAGGAACTAAACATAATTTTGCAAATTACATCGTATGGTGTGATGTCCTAAAACTCTATCCTAAAACTCACTATTTGTGAGGTTGCAGTGATTTTAACATGTTATGTAAATTCACTAAGAAAAATAAATAATGCATTTATTTCATAAAACTTTAATTAGACACATCCTACAATGTATCTTTGACATTATCTCTCCCTAGATATCTCATTGATATTTATCTTCCAACACCAAAGTGTAAATCATTTGATTGTGTTCACCCAGGTGTAGCATACTCAGTGATACAGAACACTCTCCTGAGAAAAGAAATGGGAATTAAAGAAATTAGAAGAAAACAGGTTGCATAGTCTAGTTGTAAAAATAGACACTTTAGGAAAGGTAAGTGTTTAAGTGGTCATAAAAAAGGCTCAATTAAAACTAATTTAGCTTTGTATCTTAGAATTTGTAAACCTACACTTCTGAGCCTTGAACTGAGTTAACAGGACCAAGTTACCCTTAATTGTTCCTTGTTTAACTCAATCAATTAATAACTAATAAAAATTAATTAATTAATTAATTAATAAAGTAGTGAATTATTTCTTTTACATGTGAGATAATATGAACATATACTATTTTAGTTGTGAAAAAAGATAAATACTAATTTGACACAAAATATTTTGTTAAAATAAGCAATGACCCACCTTTATTTTGATTCATTTAAATTAAATATAAATGAAAAAATAAGGCTCAAAGAGGTTAAGGAGCTTACCAACAATTACAGTCAGTCCTAGTGACAGAGCCAAAATTAGAACCCTGGGAATATGGAAAGGTAAAGCAAATAAATTTTGGTTCAGAGCAGTTGAGTTTGAGGTTCCTAAAGAATACTGACATGTCAAACATTCAGAACTATGGATCTGGGGTTCAAGGGGGTGATGTCACACATAATACAGACTTAGGAGACATTAATATACAGTCTGGGAATAAAGACAAAAGAAGTAGATGAGATCACCAAAGGCATGAACGCATAAAGAGGACCAGAGATGAAAGCATCTTATAACGCCTATAATTCAGAGAGAAAAAGGAAGGGAAAAAAAGACAGTGGATTAAATATTCTTCTTAAAATGAATAAAAAAAGATAAATTATAAAAAAAACACGAGATTTGTTTTTCTTTACATTTATAATGACATATAATTGCTTATAGTCAACCAGTACATAACTGTGATTACCAAAACAATGTGTTAAGGTACAGAGGAACTTCAACTTCTAGGCAAAAGTAGGTCACAGGAGGTCAATTAATGTTCCCATTGCTAAAACCTAGAAAAAGTTAGGTAAAGCACATTGAATTTTTAGAGGCATCAGAGATCTGAGAAAGAAAGGAAAATTACACAAACTAAAGTTCCTAAGAGGAGAGAATGTTCTCAAGATGAGCTGAGGAGAAATCAGCAAAACTATTTTAGTGATCTTTGGCATTGGGGAAGAGGTGTTATAATTGGAAAATTAAGAGGACCAACACATGTCTGCTTCCCTACTGGACATATGCAGAATTCTAGTGGTGTGTGGGAGGCTAAAGAGTGAGGCTAAAAGAGCCTGAAAGACAGACAGAAAAAGCGTGCGTGTATGTGGCATGGGGGGACATGAAATGAAAATTATTAGAACGAAAAGGAGAAAACTGACAAGTCTCAAATCATACTTGAAGATTTTAACAACCCTCTCTCAGAAAAAATAAATATTTAAATAAATAAAAATCAGCAAGAATATTGAAGATCTAGATAACACTATCAACCACATCTAACTGACATTTATAGGACACTATACCCAAAAATTGCAGAATAAATATTCTTGTCAAGTCCACATGAAACTCACCAAAAATAAACCATATGCTGAGAAAAAATCAACTTTCAAAAGATTAAAATCTTACAGATTTTATTTTACAGCCAGAACAGAAATGAACTAGAAGTCAATAACAATAAAATGTAGAGGAGCTCCATCAACAATATCAGAGTTGTAGTTGTTCCACATTCTCACCAAAATGTGGTTTGTGTCAATCTACTTAATATCCTCCTCCCATCATACACACACAGACCCCTTAACACCAACATTCCATATCAGAGTGCTACATTTCTTATATTGATGAACCAACACTGGCACATCATTATCCTTAAACTCCACAGTTTACATGAGTCACTCTTGGTGTTTTACATTCTACAGGTTTTGACAAACATATAATGACATGTATCCACAATTATAGCATCATAAAGAACAGTTTCTGTGCCCTAAAATCTCCTGTGCTCCATCTACTCACACCTCCCTCCCAAACCCCTGGAAAGCCCAGATTTTTTACTGTCTCTGTAGTTTTGCCTTTTCACGAACATCATATAGTTGGAATCATACAGAATGTAGCCTTTTCAAACTGGCTTCTCTCGTTTAACAATATGTATTTAATAATAGGCATTTAAAGTTTCCTCTACATCTTTGCGTGGCTTGATAGCTCACTTCTTTTTAGCACAGAGTAATATTCAACTGCCTGGATGTACCACAGTTTGTTTGTCTACTGAAGGACATCTTGGTTGCTTCCAACTTTTGCAATTATGAATAAAGCTACAATAAACATCCATGTGCAGGCATTTGTGTGAGCATAAGTTTTCAATTCATTTGGGTAAATATCAAGAAGTGCGATTGCTGGATCACATGGTAAAAGTATGTTTAGTTTTGTAGGAAACTGCCAAACTGTCTTCCAAAGTAGCTGTACCATTTGGCGCTCTCATCAGCAATAAATGGGAGTTCCCTTTGTTCCACATCCTTGCCAACATTTGGTGTCAGTGTTTCAGATTTCTGCCATTCCAACAGGTGTAGAGTAGTATCTCGTTTTAAATTGCAATCCTCTAATGATATATGACATTGAGCATCTTTTCACAGACTTATTTTTATCAGTCTATCTTCTTTGGTGATGTGTTTATGTCCAGATCCTTTGTTTGTTTGTTTGTTTGTTTTGCTGAGGAAGATGTGCCCTGAGCTAACACCTATGCCAATCTTCCTCTATTTTGTATGTGGGTTGCTGCCGACAAGTGGTGTAGGTCCATGTCCAGAAACTGAACCCAGGTTGCCAAAGCAGAGTGAGCTGAACTTAACCACTAGGTCATGGGGCCAGCCCCTCCTTTGCCATTTTTCAATTGAGTTGTTTATTTCCTTATTACTGAGTTTTAAGAGTTCACTGTATATTTTGGATAACAGTCCTTTACCAGATACATGTTTTGCAAATATTTTCTCCCAGTCTGTGGCTTGCCTTCTCGTTATCTTGATATTATCCTTCTCAGAGCAGAAGCTTTTCACTTTAATGAAGTCCAGATTATCAATCTTTTCTTCACACCTTGGTTTTATACCTAAAAATCATCACCAATCCAAGATCATCTAGTTTTTCTCCCACGTTATCTTCTAGGAATTTTCTAGTTTTGCATTTTACATTTAAGTCTATGATCCATTTTGAGCTCATTTTTGTGAAGAGTGTAAGGTTTGTGTTTAGATTCACTTTTTTGCATGTGGATGTCCAGTTGTTCCGGCACTATTTGTTGAAAAAGATTATCCCTTCTCCATTGTATTATCTTTGCTCCTTTGTGAAATATCAGTTGACTATATTTGCGTGGGTCATTTCTGAGCTCTCTGTTCTGTTCTATCGATCTATTTGTCTATTACTTCGCCAAAATCACACCGTCTTGATTACTATAGCTTTAAAGCATATCTTGAAGTTAGGTAGTGTCAGTCCTTTGACTCTGTTCTTCTGCTTCAACATGGTATTGGCTATTCTGGGTCTTTTACCTCTCCATATAAACTTTAGCATCATTTTATTGACATCCACAAAATCACTTGCTGGTATTTTCATTGGGATTGTGTTGAATCTAAAGATCAAGTTGGGAAGAAATTACATCTCTAATCTAACAAATTAATATGATCATTCTGGCTGCTGTGTGGAGGGAGAAGAGACTTTACAAAGACCAATTGGCACTGTAGTCCGTAACCTTGGCTGCATTCTGGAATCACCTGGGATGTCTTAAAAATATTGATGCTAACTACAGCCTTCCCAACACACACACACACACACACACACACACACACACACACACAATTCTCACTTAAGTGCTCCGGAGTTTGGTTTAGGTACTGGGACTTTTCTAACTCCCTTCCTCCCCAAAATGATTCCAATGTGAATCCAAGGTTCAGAACTACTGAGTTTGAACATTCTGGATATATTTTTAAAGAAGAGTCAATATATTTTCTGATGTACTCTGATGGAATGTAGAGTATGAGAAAAAAGAAAAAATAAAGAAGAAGAGTCAAGAAGGACCCAAGTTTCTGGTTAGGCTAACTTCTGTTGAACTACAAGGTGAGTCAGCACTGACAAGGAAGGCTCAGGTGGCTGAGGTTCCTTCCACGTACACATTCCCAAAGAACTGTGTGCCACAATGGCCTTCCATTCATGCCTTGCCCTCTTTTTTTTTTACCCTTTAGCCTCCTAGTGTTCTTTAGATCTCAGCTTAAGAAACTCCTTTGGGGAATTTCATACTTGTCAAATCATACTATAATTTAGTAATACTTCCTCTTAGCGATACTTCCTCTCCTTTGGAGAACTGCCTTAGTTATAATTTTATATACATTTGTATGGTTATTTGATAAATGCCCACCTCCCCTCCTATTAGACTATGAGGATAAAGCTCATGAAAATTCGCTCATAATTGTATCTCCAGTGCCTACTTGTGCTTTGCATATTTAACAACTCAATAAATATGTGAAAGAATGAGTCATGTATAAGAGTAGCTATCTCCAGAAACTTTGAATGCCACCGTGTTTTCAGTGACTTTACTATTAGACATAAACACTATTAATGTTTGCAAATACAAACATTGCTCTAGACAATAAACATTTTAATGTAATAACTAAGCCCTCTTTCTTAATAAAATCCTCTAAAATGTCATAGATGAGATCTGAGACTTGCAATATAAAACATAACCCTTACTAAAATTCAATTAATTGTACCATCAATCAGTATTTTTAATTATACTCCAATATACATATAAATTTTAAAACTTCTATTGGAACACATAACCATGTTGCAAATATATATGTAACTTTTCCTAAATTATAATCTCCAAATTGTAGATTGAAATTCAAAGTTTATGTAAAGGCACACTGTAATTGTTTCTACAGATAGCCCTTTATAAACCCTAATACCATTTAATCACCAATCACAGATAAGAAGCCTAAAGTCACTAACAGAAATAAATTAATGAAAAACCACAAATAAAAATCTGATAAGCACATATTTCAAGAATACCAATCAAGATCAGAAAAACACTAAGTACAACCTGAAATTTTAAAAACCAATACAATGGAATCATCCCTTTCCGATGGTACTTTCTTTGTTTCCTCGTCAATTACACCCTAACTGTGACTGTTTCTAGGTTTTCAGCTTTATCCAGTGCTCCTCACCAGTGGTTTTGTTTTCATCTTCTCTCATGCTTTTAAAATTAATAAATTCATGCTAATGACTTACAAAGTTTTATGTATATCACTGGCTTCCATCTAAACACTTCCAAAAAAGCTAGCTCTTTCACCAGCAAATCCACCCCTGGGCGCTATGCTTTGAAAGTAGAGACTGAGGGCTCCTCACCCTTCCACTCTGGCACCCAACCTTGTGCTTGATATTTGGTAGGCTCCATAATTGAACTGCAGTCAACAATCAAGAACAAAAAAGGTTTGCCTACTTTTGTTGTAAACACATATGGAAACTACAATCGTTTTCTGAAGCTTTGAAGTTAAACCTGGAATGTAAAAAATACTCAATTTGAATTATGCTACAATAAAGATATGAGTGTGTATGTGTGTATTATATATGCTTTGTGTGTGTATGTTTAATATTTATATATTTTCAAACAACAAAGGTATTTTTTCCAAAGTGCATTTGAAAAACTGAGCACCCTAACAGTAACACAATAGTCTGGATTTAGCCAAGTCCAATTAATATCATGTTACATACTTACAAGGCTATAGAATACAAAACTTAGTTTAAGGAGATTTATTTGTGGCCCTTTATGGACTGTTTGTTAATTTGTTTAAATATACTATTTTTATGTATCATCATATTTAAAATGTATTTGTTGTTATATACAAGCAGATAGAATAATAGAGGCATGCAACAATTTATATATGTCTAGAAAATTTCAGTTTGCTCATATAGTTATAGGTGGCGAATAGTATTTATTAGTATTGATATAGTCAAGATATCCTTCTGGAATAAACATACGATCTACAGAAATATGTGTGACAAAAATATTTGTCATGAGGCTTAAAAACAGGCAGATAATTTGCTGGAAGTACTGAAAGAACAATCAATTCTCTAAAAATTGCAGATGAGCAGAATAATCCTAAATAAATATGAATTGCAGGACAAGTCGTGTATTAATATCAAATAACAATAGACTTTCATTTTAATGGAATGACCAAACTCAAGGAATGATTCTCAGGCTTCAATTAATGGTAGTGACTGGCTCAAACTGGTTATCTAATGCTTTTTAAATTATTTAACATATTTTATTTATACACAATCATTTAACTATAATTATGTGTCAAAACTAGTAATTTTTTCTTTACAGTGAAAAAAAATTCTTATCCTTGTTTCAATATTAAAAAGAAAAATATCTGATTCCCCAAAGAGCTTTTTCATCCAAACTGTTTAAATTTCAACACAATTCTTACTTGTGGGTGGGAAATGTCTCAAGCAATATTCTCTCACAGAATATAAAATTAGAAACAACATCTAAGGGGATGAAGGAAGAAATGAAATATGAAGGAAAAATATGACAATGACAAATATAATACCGGTAAGTAATTTAACCTTATTGTAAATCATTTTTCTTCCCCATCTAAAAGAAAAGATTACTCTAAACTCTCCTGAAAGATACAGGAAGATACTAGCAGAATAAGTGGTTTGTAAACATAGCTCAGATAGCAACTAAAAGTATTACTTCTGTGGTCCAATGACAAACACCCATTTCCACAAAAATGTGATCAAAGTTGATGTATGGAAGGTTTCTAAATAAAATGACTACTATTATTTTTTCTACTTACCAGCCAAAGTAACTGCCCTTAAAATGAGAGAGAGCTACAGGGTTAAAAGTTAGGAAATGTACTAAATTAAACTCAATTTCTTAGGCTCCTTGGAAGACATCAGGAAGCTAAACTTTAAATGTCAGGACCATTTTTAAAAAGAGTTCAGACTATCCATATGGCATCTCATTTAATCCTAAGAAAAACTTCTTCGTGGACTAGACAAAAAATATTTATTCATTATCCACTGGATTCTTAAACATTTATTAATTAAATTTTTGAAAGGGAGTCAATTCCTTAGTCCCACGGGTATAAAACTTTATAAAAGAATTAAAATAATGGACCACAGAACACATCACAATCAATTTTTCCAATTACTATCAGATATCATGTACGCACCTTAGTAGATGCCATGATTATTCATTCATTTGTAAGCAAAACTGATAAACTAAAATATCACAATGTTCTATTTTTATAGATACCACATTGTGGTAAACTAGGGTGAAAGTGAAGAGTAACATTATACTGTTTCATAATGTAGATGGTTCTTCAGTCGCTAGTCCACATTTTAACTCTATAAACCATAAATGTAACAAATTACTGCTAATTGATTAGGTGGCATTGATATCAATTCCTCATGTTGGTTGCACACTGATGATTTTACAATTGCAGTTGGTGATTTAATTCTTAATCATGCTTTTTTATTTAAATGAGTAATCTAGGAAATACAACTTATTCAATTTCAAAGAACAACCAAGAAACTGAAAGCTACATCTCAGTAATTGTTCTACAGTCATTTTTATTAATAAAATTGGAAGAGCTTCACAGTATTTTTCACTAATTATATACCAAAGACAATCACAAATTCATAATATATTTACCAAACAATTCTTTGAAATTTATTTTAACTGATTTATGTCAAATTTATGATTTTTGCTCTTAACTGGGGGTCAGTAAACTATGACTCAAGAGACAAATCCACCTGGCCACCTCTTTCGATAAATAAAATTTTATTAGAACATAGGCGCAGCAATGCAGCCACACCCATTAGCTCACATATTATCCATGTGGCTGCTCTTGTACTATATCAGCATGAATGAATAATTGCAAACAGAGACCATATAACCCAGAAAGCTGAAAACACTATCTGGACTTTCACATTAAATGTTTGCTTACTTCTGCTTTAGACTATCAAACTACCATGCTTTGTCAACGGAAGCAACGAATTCAGAGAAAGTAAATCTAACTTACTAGCTATCTTCACCGATTGTCAGAATGGGACATTTTTTTCCCCAAGAAATAAACACAAACACTCTCAACGGACGGAATTTAGTGTACATCATAATAACCTATAGACATACTAGATAAGAAAAGGTATAATTTTCTGTTAACTGTAATGTGCTAGTATAGGAGAAATATTAGAACTAAATTGCACTGTCTATCTTCTAGAGGAGAAGACTATAACAGAAAAAACAGTATCAGCTATTATCTTATAGTATTTGTGGAATGAACCCAAATTAATTGGAATGGGCAATAACAAAAAACGCCAATGCACTTATAAACAATAATGTATTATCTACAAACCTATTCTATTATTCTTCTTAAGTTGTAGAAAATGCCAAATATAATTACGAAATACGGATTCAAAACATGTAAACCACTAATTTTCCACTTGTAAAAGCCTGATTAAAAAAGCAATTTACTTTATGGTTTACTTAAGCTTTGCGACTACATTAAAATATGATAGTATATACACAACAGCTTGTTAACAAGATTATCATAACATTAAAATCATAATGTGGCACTTCAATTATGGATACTTAAAATTAAAGCTAATCCTCACAGTACCAATTTTTATCTCCTAAATAATTTTAGCTATTAGCTGCTCATTCAAAGTCTGTATCTAAGATGATAAGCATCGCAGACGGAGACTTAGCTCGGCACTTTTCTTTGATGGCAAAACAAAAGCTGTATCCTTTTCCTTCCAGTCTTTAATACACAATCTTTTGCTATTGAGGGAAAAATGCATTTTTTTTTACCTTGGCTAAATGCTATTTATTTATGTTGTTGCCCATGTTGTTGTTTTAAATAGAAACATGCTATCTATCGACCATACATATTTTCTTTTCTGGTTTTATCATTCTAAATGTATCAAGTTGTCATCAAATGGCAGTTACAACATTAATTTCATTTTTTTCTACACATATTGCTTTTAAATAAACATTGTCTAGCACATAGTAGGCACCAGGTTAAACAAACCAATGCTTAGATGAATGAATATCATAAAGCATTTTACAAATATTTAACTGAATTAACCTATGCCTGATTTCATCTGTGCTGCTGTTTTACAAAATTTGTAATCAGTAAGTATGTAATCAATATTTCTCACATTCAAGTTCAAAGTAGAGAAAAAGATTGTAAATATACAATTCCAAATTCATACATGCCAACTGCTACCAAATCCATAAATAATCCGGAAGTATTAATGCTATGGATATATTTGGTTTTAAAACATTAGTGAGAATTAATATGAGACTTTTCCTTTATTCCCCATAAATGGTGAAAAATTAAATTATCTTTGGCCCATCTGAAACTGAATGTCAAATCTTGCTTGCACTCATTCCTGGAGTGAATGAAAGTAACATTCCTAATTTATATGGTAAATAGATGATACCAAATGTGTGTGTGTGTGTGTTGGCGCACATAAGTGTATGTAAAATGTGTGTATACATATACATACACATATTCATATTACACAAATTACATCAACTTAAATAGAATATATAATCAAATGCAATTAATTGCACATATTTTTACGTAATTAACCATTTTCCTAATGTCTAACCTATATTTTCTAAGCTGCATTCCAATGATGTTTATCAGAGTAGCTGCAACTTCATTATCTAGAAAAAATGATGGCTTGCTTTTGTCTTTAGATTTCACAAAATCCTAAAGATATGAGGCCTGGTTGCCCTATTCCTGCGTTAGACGGCATAAACCAAATCCAGGAAGCTACTGTGGGCATGGTGGAATATGTGTCTCTCTATAACAGAAATGATAAAAACAAATGTTTTCCTCTGCTTAGAAGAAAAGATGATACTCTCGTAATTTGCTGGTTTGGGTGTAGGAGGCTTTCAAGAGATTCCTACTGATCCATTTAGTGAAAGAATACTTGGAGAAATATAACTATGACAGGAGCAAGAAATTTGACTAAAATAGAAAGCCAACACACTGTTTCTGAGTCTAATTTCACAGGTCAAACTTCTCATGAAGTTATAAAACACACACAAACACACACATACATGGGCATTTAGGATTATAAAAATAATTTGTTTTTGAAAATAAAAAATATGTTACAAATGTTAAATCATTTGTAATCATTGCTATCATTATATCAGATATTCAGGATTTTTAAAAAATTGTATTTACTTTTCATATTATTAAACAACCTGCTGACTTCACTAGAACTAAGTATTTTGTTAATACTTTCTTGTTTTATTTATTTTATTTTTTTTCAACATCACTTTAAATTTTCTCACAACCTATATTCATTTTCTAAACTACCTATTCATTAACTAGTCAGAAATATTTAGGTCGCCTCCAGCTCCCCCACCCCCTCTTTTTCACTGTTATAAAAGAATTTCGTTGAACCTCCTTGTACATAAATCTTTGTAATCCTAATGGGTATGTGTGAGAAGCAAAGGGACCTCCAAATTCCATATGCTGTCATGCTGCCAGATTTGCTTGACTGGGAGGGGCAGATTTAAATAGAGATAGAAATCTAGAGATCCATAGTACATATATACATATATAAACATACATTTACACACACATAATATATGCACACACACAGACACATACAACTTTATCTACAAGAATAAGATTAAGTAGGATTATGATAATATTCTTACCTTCAAGTCTTATCAGATGGATGAAATTACCCAGCAACAGTCTTTTACTCCAATTCATGTAGAAGAACCAGTTTAAGAAATAGCAATGTAGTTTAACCATTTTGCTTAGCAAGGGATGCAAGACTCATATAAGTAAAACAATAAAACAATAAGCAACTAAAACAATGTCTAGGTACCAGGAGTAACACAGCCCAGTACCACCAGATATTAACATAGGAGTGAAATTAAAGATGTACCTTTTAGTCTAACACATCTAGAAGGGAAAAACTGAAAAATACATCTTTTAAATCTACATGAAAAGTTTAGATTGCTATTTATATTGCTTCTGCCTCTCAAAGTCTATGAGTCTAAAGTAAAGAAACAAGCACATTAAAGCAATTTTAACCTTTTGACTTAATATTTAGAATGTGCTGTTTCTCTTAAAGCTATTTTCCAAGTTTACATAGTTACACTTTAATTTTTAACTCTGTATTAATGGCGGGGTTTATGGCACACCTATAATTACTATTACAGACACCAGAAAAAAAGCCAGGAACATAAACTGTGCAACTCAACATCACCATCTAGTGACAGAATTCCTAACACGTGACAAAACCAAGCAAACTGGAAGAATAGATTTCAGAGACATTATGTGCTGGTAGTTCATCTCTACAATAATAATCTAAATGTAACAGCCCTCAGGGAATAGGCTAGGCTCTGCAAATAAAATATTAACCCCTAACTGGCAATGTTTGTACTCCAAAAATGTAATTTATATTCTCATCAGAGAGGTATATCCACATATCTAAGCAATCTATAATTTTGTGTATTTTCACTGTCAAAAAGCTTCGTACAGTATTTTTACTATTTTTTCTTAATTAACTATATTCTATATGTATCTTTCCTTTTCCAGGATTTGCCACTGCCTTTTCTCAAGTTATTCAATTCAAATACCTTCCAATTTCTTATACCTACTATGTGTGGCCCACTGTTGCCTCTGGAACTGAAAAGGAGACAGAGACACAATGTTTAAAATGGTCCCACTTTGCCCCTTGATGTTTAGCATTTATTACAGGGGCCAAGACAGATACAAAATACGATAATACAGAAATCAAATCACATTGGCATGATAACAGGGTTGAATTGGCAGAGATAAGGAGAAAATATAATGAAAAGAAACTAAGAATTTCATCTGTAAATTCATTATTATAATAGAGATTTAAGCTAGAGTATGCATTTTTTTCTGACCTTAAAATGTTTTTTTCTTATGTCATAATTTTCAGAAATCTTGTACAATATTTCCACAAAGACATGGAACTACAAGGGACTCTAAGTTAGATAAGAAACACTCTCTGTGGTATTCTATATTCTAAGACCATACTGAAGTTTTCCAGTCAATTCCATTATGTATGACAGATGTAAATTCTTTGAAATAAGCACTATACACCATTAAAGGAAAATAACATGTATGAACATTTAAACACTTTATATCTTCATTTTATTAATGTTTCATAAAGGATAAAGCATTCTCTCCTACATTATCCTCATTCTTCATAACAACCCTAAGAAGTTTTTAATGCTATTTTACAAAAAAGTAAGACTAAAAAAAGATTCATTTATCTAAAAGCACAGTCGGAGTCTCAAATCTGATGTTTACTTATCCTACTATTCATTTCATAGTTTTTCTTTCCATTTTTTAAATTTCTTACTTCATTATTTTTCTATTCACTCATAATATGTTCCCATTATAGAAAATTTAGGAGAACAGAAAATTATAAGCCTGCAAAAAGTATCTGTAATCCCATCACCTAGATGTAAGAGCTATTTTGCTATGTTTTATTCCTATCTTTTTTTCTCTGCATTCTTTATATTCAGTAGGGATCATATTCCACATGCAATTTTATTTTCTGTTAAAATCTTCATTTAATAAATCTTCAAGCAAAATCTTCATTGCCATGTTTCCTTAATAGCAGACAATTAGGTTCTATTCAATTTGTTTACTATCATATTCTATAGTTTGAGAAACAGATTCAGATTGTCCATAATTTCTATGTCTTCTGCGTAATATATTTCAGGAAGCTAAATTAATATGAAAAGTGTATGTTTGTTTTAAGGCTCTTATTACTTATTGGTACCTCTTTCCTTAAACGCAGCAGTAATTCCCACTCCTCTTGAGCTCTGAGAATGTGAAAATGGCTCTCTTACCATTCCATCACTAGCACTCAAAAATCTCCTCCCCACCGAATTGCAGTAATGTCAATAACCACGAAATTAGTATTTTTTACGTAATTTATATTTTGTTTGCCGATAGAGTTGAACATTTTCAAGGGTTTCTTAATCATACTTCGCCAATTATCCATTGAGCTCCTAATCTTTTTGAATCTGTTATACACATGGCATTACAGTGCACTTATGTTGTATTTTAATTTTGTGATTTTTTTCATACATAGAGAAGCTTTTTTAATGCAGTCAAAGCTTCCTGATTTCTTCAACTACTTTTTAGCTTACTGTCTTTTCCCCCCTACAAACCTCAAAAAGACAATCACTTCCATACGCTACTGGACTTTGCTGTTTCATTTATTTCATTTACCTTTTTAATATACATGAAATTTCCTTTAGCATGTGTGAGGTGAGAATATAAAGTTTTTTTTTTCCAAACAGCAAAACAACTGTCTCTTATACCACCTGCTGAGTGATTCAACATGTCCTGGATGATTTGGGATACTTTACAATAACTTCATAGGACCTTCATAGGATCTATTATCAATTACAACCACTAACTGGTTCTAAGTAATACACAGAAAATCTCATGAATTTCCATGTTTATCTTGAATCTGACCATATTACTAAGTTCTCTTATTAATTCCTAGGGTGCTTTTGTTGTTAATTCTCTTGGGTTTTCTAGATATAAATCATGCTGTTACAGAATAATAGTCACTTTGTCTCCTGCATATCAAATCATACTTGTTAAATTTGGTTTTACATCCATTACTATGTTATGAATTCACCTCTTACTCTCCATTTTCTGGGAGAGTGTGTATGATGTAGATGTGGGATGTGTGTGACTGTGGTTTAGCCTAATTGTCGCCTCTCCATCGATGAGAATTCCATCGTGAGAGGCAGGTGAACGTCACCTTAGTGACACAAAAATATCCCTCCAGGGCAATGCAATGCTGTCCAACCACAGCCACTAACCAAACACAACCCTTTACATTAATTTGGTAAAAAATAAATAAAATTAAACATCCAGTTCTTCAGTCACACTAGCCACAGTTTAAGTGTCAGTAACTACATGTGGCCAGTGGCTATCACACTGAAGAGAACATACACGGAACGCTTCTCTTATCACAGAAAGTCCTACTGGGCAGCATTGCTCTAGATGTCTCCATGAACCAGAGAACACCGGAAAGAATGCCACCCACATTTTCCTCTCAAGTACACCATATTATAGTCACAACTGACTCTGGGGGAGGTTATTTAAAATTTTTAAATCCAAAAATATGTTTCTCTCTAACATACATTTTCCTAAGCCCAATATTTTCTTAGGCATCTGGTTAGACTTTCCTTTCTGATTCAATGCATTATTCTTGGAAGTCGCATGCCTTTGTACATCTATAGGTATTAAAATGCTAACAACAACCAACCAGGTACATCAACCCCCAGTGTTTTTCCTGAATTGTAGTATTGTACTTCCTCTCTGCCTCTTGCAAATGTGCACATGAGTTTACCATAGCTATCCCAAATTCATCTCTAAACCAAAATCCTCTCCTTTAATCCTCCTCTTTTTTCTCTCTCCCTATATCAACAAATGTATATCCAAACACTCCAAACGAAAACATTTGACTTGCCCTTGATTAGTCTCCTTCTTCTTACCTTTATCAATAATTCACTAAATAGTTATTGAGCACTTACTATATGTTAATACTGTGGTAAGGCTAAGAATACAAAGGGGAGCAAAATAGCAATCCTCCTGCCCTCATGGGATTTATTATCTAGTAGGACACACAAATAAATTGGACTTTATTCTAAAAGCAGAAGAACACTTTAAAAGGTTTTAAACAGGGCAGCACAGATTAAATCAGGTTTATGATTTATTGAGACTATTAAGTCATAACATCTCATCAGGTCTACATTCTAAATATTTCTGTATTCCTCAAACACACTCCCCTCTGTTGACCTCTATACCCTTCTACTTCTATCTTAGTGGGGTTACTGATCTCTCCTGCTCTCTCATTCCTCCACTGCTGCCACTCTGCTGCCCAACCAAACTCTTAAATTATTTTTTCCCATTCTGGGAATGGGCTAAAACTTAATCAAATATCTACTTTATTTATCTAGTACATTCTAGAGTAAGTTGTAGCCACTCGTGCTTTTCACAGAGCCAGCTATATGATCGAGGCTTCTTCACGTCTGGGATCAAAGGGAAGCACAGGAGATGTCTAAAATGATTCATGAGGTAGGATACTGACAAAATAACAGGTTTAAGACTGTACGGCAAAGACTGGCCAGGAAGAGGGCCCAGATGAGGTAGAAAAGAATTGAGCAAGGGCAGATCCTCTTTCTTTTGTTCTAAGCTCATAGAAAAAGCAGAACCTTAATAAATAAGGAGGAATACCTAAACTGGAGAAAGGCCCCAAACACAGCCGCCACAAAAGGTCAATCTTCAGATTTAGTCCAGCTCTGCTCCAGCTTCTTCAGGCTAGACAAGCTTAGGACGAGAGCACCATTGTGGACACCAGGAGCCACCTGAGGTCTGCTGCAGAGGCTAAGCTAATGAGAGAAGAGGATGCTTCCATAACCAAGCTGCCATGCCCGTGGACCAAGAGAACACTACCTTGACTTTTGGGAGAAGGGAAAAGACAAAAGGACTGGGGCTCTGAGTCTTTACATCAAGCATTGACTATTGTACCTATCTCCTCCATGAGACTGTTAGCTCCCTGAGGACAGGGACTGTGCCTTACTCCTGTCTATAATCCCATTACGTGATATATTACAGAAACCCAATAAATGTTTATTAAATAAATGAATGACTGTATCTATCTCTATATTGTGTCTTTTTCTCCTACTGGAATTCAAAGAGCCGTAATATTATCTTCATAGTGGTCATATTTAATCCTGTAACCCCTTTCCTTAAAAACCACAATGACTCCTTGAAATAATTTAAATTCTTTATCATGGCAAACTAGACTTTATATAACCGGCCTCTAGAATATAGTAACAAACACGTTTCCAGCCAGCCTCCTGAGACCAGCCCCTGTGCTAACTGAGGTTCTTGGCAAATTATTCTTACTTGTCTCCCACTGCTCCCTCTCCCTTCTGTGATTCTGAATTGCTCCCATCATCCCTGCCAACCCCATTCTGCTCCATTTCTACCCAAGGATTCTGGACCTATAAGGAGAAATATTACTGAAGAATTCTGCCTATGTCAGTTTTGTGGGAAAACAGGTATCCAAAAAAGCTTGAAAGAATTCGCCTTACATCAGACCACTGAAATACACCTGGCACCTGCAGGCCTCCATGCCTTGGCTCAATACTATTTCCTCCACCCACAAAACTGGCCATCTTTCACGGCCTAGATCAAATTTTTCATCTCTCCATGGTTTTCTTTGATCCAGACCTCCTTCACTCAAGGCAAAAATTTATCATAGATGAGAGAATAATTCATTTTTGCCCCTTTATGCATTCTCTTCTTACTCTATGAGTCACATGGTATTATAACTTTTTGTTTACACGTTTCCATAATCTCACATGTAAAAGGAGCTCCTGCTGCATTTTCTAAAGGCAAAAAACAAAAACAAAAGTGTCAGGCCCACAGTATACAAAACTGTCAAACGCTTTTAGTTACTAAATTATTTAATTGTGTTTAGTGAATCTAAACATTACCAATAACACGTGTGTGTGTATGATAGCTGCAGCCCATGTAAACAAAGTACATTCTAGAGCCATATAATTAAACGCTGAGTGAAACTGTCTAGACTACTGCTTTATCCGCAGCATGGTGGCACATGGAGTTTGAGCAGTTACTCCACCAGGTAATACTTGTTTTTCTCATTAGCTCATCTCTTCTTTTCTAAAAGCAGAATATCCTGGTATTTTCTAAAATGGCAAATAGTACAAAATTTGGCAGCATTTAATAATCTCTTCATACGCAGTTCTCCCATAATTCAATTTGGTGTTTCCTGATGACAAATTTTCTATACTAATTACATGTCCTTCACTTGCTCATTATATTGCCCTCACTCACATGCATTTTCATTCACATTCCCCCTTTGTAATTCTTTCTATGTTTTTGGCCTTCAGTTCTTTTATTCAAAGCTTCAGAGCTGGCATTCTCTTTGTCTTCCTGTGTGTCTACACATTTACTTCAAACTGAATAGACACAAAAATAAGGAGAATAATTGTACTTTTCTAAATAAATATTGGTGTGCATGCTTAATATATTCAAAATTATTATAATGGGCATGTACAAAAAATGATGTGCTCAATTTATAACTGTGGTAGTTTTAGATGGAGGAGAAAGATTATAGTAAAAAACAGGAGTTCATTCACAATTTCTGCATTGGCCTTTTCCACAATATATTTTACACCTTATTTTTAATTTACTACTATTTTCAATAACTTCAACTTTCTGAGAAGGTCTGATTGCATTTTCTATAAATAAAAATTCTCTGTGTTCTCAGTTTTATTTTTCCCTCTTTTTTATTAGTAAAGACATTAACAATAAAATAGGCTCACTTGCTCCAGCTGGTAATTTCTCAGTACTAGTAATATATTATTCCTCTTTTTGTGACATCATAATCATCTATACAGAAGTACCATGTATCTTTGTGTAGAAGCTACTGTTTCCATTAAATTTAATTACCTCCCCCTGTGGTTTTAAATAGAAGTGGCTTCAAAATGAGGGCAGCTTCTATTAAATTTAATTACTTTCCCCTGCTGCTTGCATGGTAAAAGGGAGCTTCTAAATAAGAGCAGCTTCTAAACTAAAGTATATGGTAACTGCGTGTTAGCAATAACAAAATTGCAGCTAAACTACCTTTCTAGGAAGCCCCATAGGCCTATCCTTTCTCTTATTTTAATTTTTTTAACCTTGATTTAAGATTCTAAATAAATGAGCATTGCTAGAAGATATATTTTAAAAATCAACCTGGGTTTCCTAGGCTAAATAAAGGTAAATACACTATTTCTGTAAAGACATATTGGAAATTATCCCACACGAAGGTTCGAGCTCAGAACTCTTAAGATTAATATCATTTGTTGTTGTTTTCCAACTTTAAGGATGACGGGTTTATTCCTCACACATTTTTAATGTCTAGTAGGAAGCCTTCCTTGATTCTGTTCAGATGGATTTCAAGACTCTTTCCTAAAAGTTATTAAAAAGGCATCAAGTTTGGGGGCATGTCAGAGAAATATCCAGAAATAGTAATTTTAAAAAGTGAAAAAAGAAAAAACCATCAGGCTCATTATAAAGTACTATGTTTGAAAGAAAGTTAATCTATATACTTTGTAATAGTGTGAAAATGTAAATCAGTTTAAAAATACTACAATATAAATCTATAAAATCTAATAGAATATGAAATTTTAAGTACCTCTTTTTTAATTAAATATTAATTAGGAGAAAATACTACTGAGTTAAACCACCATTGTACTGTTTATTTGTTATATACAGGCAGAATTTAGATGAACAATATTTCCATTCACTCAGACAGTTTAGTATAAATATAAAACAAGACACCCCTTAAGCATTTTAAGTAACAAATTAAACATTTACATTTTTTACTGTGCACTGAGGCTTAACATTTATGCAGCTTCAAAACCAAAGTACAGCCTCAAGGGAAGTCTCTCCACTGACAAATTAATACCTTAGAGAACAGAGCTGAATGGTGGCAATGAACTCATTTGTTCCCCCAATAATGAAGAATGACTTTTTCTTTACCACATCTGTGACTGTTGCTATGGTGACCCAGACTTACCTCATTGCTTCTCGGAGAGCTCCTCGCTCACCAAGAGTCGTGTGCTTGATGTCATCAAAATTATTCTCCAGCTTCTCGCAATTCTGCAACATATTTAAAAAATGCATTAATCCTCCAACATCCTGAGATAAAATTATATCTATGCAATTATGTAAAAAGATAATTGGTTATATTGATTATGGACTCATGAAAAATATGCACACCACTTTAATTAGGTAGGATTCATTAAAATTGACAGTGTGAATTCAACAGTAACAAAATAAAAACATCTTATGATACAGATGTCATAAAAGCCTTCTTATCAATTTTTCAAAATTGGGTAAATAGAAGAAATGAATATTATATAAAAGTAGTACAACTTCTAGAGTTTTGAGGTTTAAAAATTAGTGCTCTAAAATAATCTCAAGTATATCAAAGCCAATTTAAATCAAAAGAGAAAGTCAATAAAGTAAATTTGAAATCACAATTAACTATATACGATAAATATCTAGTTGTAAAAAAATTAGCATTTACTGACATGGAACAATAGAACCCAGGTATAACATAATATTAAAAGTTCCAACATTTTGGAATCAAAATTTTATAATAGGATCTTTAAATAACAATTACATACATCATGTTTATTTTCAAATATATATATATAAATCTGTGTCCAATAAATAAATAAGTCTAATTCCTAAATTAAGTGATATTATATCAGATTCTTAGCATTACTAAACTGAATTTTCTAAGAGTTTTTTTATTTTACTACATTTTTAACTATATTTTTATATGTAAAATTAACTTAACCTTATACGGCCCTAATAAATTTTGAGAACATAATGTATACGATTAAATTTTAGACTAAAACCTATATCCATATGAATCTTTTGGCACATTACATTTCACAAAGAATTTAGTGGTATTTAGGTAACAAAATAATTGGATTTAGCATTTTAGTTAATTTAACAAAGAAAAACTCAATAACAAACTTTTAAATATTAATGTGTTCCTTCTATTTTAAATCGTAAATAAGTATGCTGGATTTTAAAAATTACAGAATTTAAAATTAATAATTTCCAGTGTGTAAGAATTAACTGACAAAAATCTATTGATACATATAACTCTATTTTTACCTTGATTTCTTGTCAGCCAAATTAAGGTAAATGTCCTTTTAACACATAGTTTACATGCTTTTATAATGAAAATATTGAAAATTACCAAAATGTATCTAAAATAATTTGAATTCTGAATAAAAGCCCTTTTTTAGATATGTAAAACTGCAAATATCATCTCCTACTGTGTGCCTTGTCTTTTCATTTTTTTAGTATTCTTTTTTCATAAAGAGAATTTCTTATTTTTAATGAGATTCAATATACTATTGCTTAAATTTACAGTTAGTGCTTTTTCTGTCCTGTTTAAGAAATCTTTGACTTCCTCAAGGTTATGAATATACTTTCCTATATTCTTTCACAAAACTTTAATATTTTACATTTCACATTTAGATGTGAAATCCATCTAGGAATGATATTTGTACATGGAGAGAAATAGGAAATCACACCATATAGGTAAACAATTAAATCAGTACTATTTATTGAAAAGACCATCATTTCCCCACTGTAATTCATTTTTTCCATAAAGTAAGTCACAGCATAAACGGGGTCTGTTTCTGGAATCCATTATGGCCAACTGCTCAATTTCCTATATTGTGCCAGTACTATACTATTTTAATTACTTATATCTATAATAAAGAACTCCTACAAACAAATATGAAAAAGACAAATAACTCAATGGAAAATGGCTAAAGACTTATATAAATACTATATAAAAGAGAGTATCCAAGTAGCTAATTTGAAAAAAAAATGCTCAACATTATTAGTCATAAAAAAAAATGCTCAACATCATTAATCATGAGGAAGATGCAAAATTAAACCATATCACTACACACTTTGCAAATGCCTAAAATGAAAAAGATGAATCATACAAAGTATTCTTTTAGTATAAAAAGCAACCGAAACACTGCTGGTGGAACTGTAGATTGTTACAACCACTTTGTAAGGTTTTTGGGCAGTATTTTCAAAAGCTGAACATTCAGGCTTAGGAATACACCCAGAAGAAATGTATAAAATGTTCACCTAAAGTCACGTACAAGAACATTATAGTAACACTATTCAAAATAGCCCAAAACTGGAAATGAGTCAAATGCATGTCAAGATGAAATATATAAATAAATTGTGATATATTAATACAATGGAAAACTACACAGCAATGAGAATCAACAAACTAAGTCTACATGGAATAACATGGATACATCTCACAGACATAGTATTGAGCAAAAGAAGTGACAGAGAAAAAGCACATAGCAAAATTATTCCACTTATATAAAGTTTAAAAATAGGCAAAGCTACAATCAATAATCCAAAAAGGAAAATAAGACAATTCAATTTATAAGAGCATAAAAAATAGTAAAATACTTACAAATAAATTTAACAAAACAAGCATAAGACTTGTGCACTAAAGAGTACAAAATATCATGAAAAAAAGACCAGAATAAATGAAAAATATCCTATGTTCATGGATTAGAAGACTTGATATCGGTAAGACGGTACTACTCCCTAAATTGATCTAAAGATGCAATGCAATTCCTGTCAAAATCTCAGCTGACGTTTTTTTGCAGATTTTGACAAGCTGGTTCTAAAATTCATATGAAAATGCAAGGGATTCAGAATAATCAAAACATTCTTAAAACAAAGGAGTAAAACTGAAGGATTCATACTTCCTGAGTTCAAAATTAACTACTAAACTACAGTAACCAAGACATTGTGGTACTGGCATAAGAATGAAAATACGGAGTAACATATATTTGCACAAATATTTGCACACAAATTCATAACAGAGAAAATGTAGAAAACACCCAGAGTCAATGAAATGATGAATGGATAACCAAATGTGGTATACTGATAAAATGGAATATTATTTGGCCATAAAAAGGGAAGTTCTGATACATGGTACAACACAGATGAGCCCTGAAAACATCAGGCTAACTTAAAAAGCCAGATACAAAAGGCCACATTATATGAGTCCACTTATATGAAACGTACAGTATAGGCAAATCCATAGAGAGAGAAAGGAGATTAGTTGTTGCCAAGGTCTCGAGAGCACAGGGGGAATGACTGCTAACGGTAATGGGGTTTCTTTTCAGAGAGATGAAAGTATTCTGGAATTAGTAGTGATTGATGCACAACTCGGTGAATTTACTAAAAACTACTTAAGGTTTAAAAGAGTGGACTTTATGGTCTGTGAATATATCTCACTAAAAGATTTTAAAAATAGGCAAAACTGGGGCCAGCCCCGTGGCCAATTGGTTAAGTTTGTGAGCTCTGCTTTGGCAGCCCAGGGTTTCCCCGGTTCGGATCCTGGGCGCGGACATGGCACCGCTTGTCAGGCCATGTTGAGGCGGCATCCCACATGCCACAACCAGAAGGACCCACAACTAAAAATATACAACTATCTACTGGGGGGATTTGGGGAGAAAAAGCAAAAAAAAAAAAGATTGGCAAGTTGTTAGCTCAGGTGCCAATCTTAAAAAAAAAAAGAAAATAGGCAAAACTAATCAAGATGTTGGAAGTTGGTTAATAGTGACTACAGGAGGTACAAGAGGGTCTTCCCAGAGCACTGTTTAATTCACTTTGTGAAAATTCATGGGACTAAATATTTAAGATCTGTTTACTTTTCCATATGCAATCATATTGCAATAAAAAGTTTTTAGAATAGAATCTGAGTCCTGTTTAAGAAATCATAATGCAACCACATATCACCATAGTTAAAATGAAAGAATGTTTTATTCTTTAATTAATTAAATAAGATTTTATTATTTATTGAAATTCTATACTAAAGATTCAGTTCCTGCAACAGAGTTTAACTTATCCCGATAAGCTCTTGATACTTTATTAACTAAATTATGAATTTTTCTTTCTATAGTGAATAGTCTTAAAGGATGAAATTTATACAATTATAATTGTAAAGATGAGAACTTAAGTTATTTGAATTAGACGCCTTTGAAGAACACTTTTCCAGTGCTTCTGAAATAAAAATTAAGTTTAGTTAGAATCTGGACCTCTAAAGAAGAAAGCAGAGTTTTCCTTTCTCTTTGCCTAATACTGGCAGTCAGACAAAAAAAAGGGGAGTGGGGGGTACAAATATAAATTTTACACTTTACAGATTATAATGCCCTTTCAAATTATTTCTATGGAAATAATAATTTTTTAAAAAGAGTTTTACACTCATAGATGTTCAATGAAGCATTTTTATAACAGTTGAAATATTGGGGAAGAAATTTGAAATTTTCAATAGAGGAATGGTTAAATAAAATACTTTAAATTTGAGGGATGTTATGCATTCATTCTGAATGCTGTTTAGGTAATTTTTAACAAACCAACGTTTATACGTCAGCCTTTAATTTTCTTAAAACACTAGAAAATTGAATATATTGCATGATATGATTATAATTACGGAAAACAAGCAACACCATAAAAGAGCAGAAATGAAATATTAGTAACTCAGATT